>NW_026294436.1:29991182-30161182 GCF_007827085.1 Peromyscus californicus insignis | reverse complement strand
AACCTGGAAGTGAAAGATGGTAGAAGACACAGGTAGGAGTTGGCAGGGAGGGAGCAGGGACGATATGATCAAAACATTATATTCAAGTATGAAATTCTCAGACAATATGTAAAAGATAAATAATCTCTAAATGATAAGAAAATGTATTTTTTTTAAAAAGGTTCCCCTTTGCTAGTAATCATGGAAATAAAAATTAAAACTACAATGAGACATGATATAAACCCATCATACAAAGGAGCATATTTAAAAGACTAGTAATCCCAAGAACTTGTTTAATATAAGTTTGGATCTCAGCGCCCATGTAACAGCTCACAATTATCTGTAATTCCAGAGCCAGGGGATCTATTCTGTGCCTTATTCTGTCCTCTGTAGGCACTAGGCACATGTGGTGTATGAACATATATATAAGCAAAACACTCATACACATAAAATAATTAATAAATTAATTTAAATTTATTAAACGAACTCTGAACTGTTGGTGGGAATCTGTTTATGCAAACGCTGTGGGAAACAGTTTAGAAGTGTATAAAAGGTGAGCTTAACACACAACCATAAAACTCCACTCCTAAGTATATGTCTTACAGTGGTGAATTCAGATCAAAATCATTTTTGTCATATTACTAAAACAGTCTGCTCTTCCATAGTCATTCTTTCACAACTAACAATAACATGTGCAGATAACACATGATGTACACACATGCTAAAACCACAATCAATAGGATGATTACTTCTAAGAAAAAAAGGAAAGGGGATGGAATGTAACCATAGAGGGACTCATAGGGTAACAATCATATCACAAATTTTATGTCTTGATCTGGATAGCATTTATATTTGTGCCCATAGTCTTCTTCATTTAAATTTCTAGGACTGAATTATTTCATAAAAAATTGAAAGTCAAACATAAAATAATAAGGAATTCATCAAACAAGAGAGAGAGAGAGAGAGAGAAGGAAGGGAGGGAGGGAGGGAGGAAGGGAAGGAAGGGAGGAAAAGGACCTATGATGGTTAGTTTTTTCGTTGTCAACTTAAAACAGCCCAGAATCACTGGGGGGGGGGGGGGGGGAGGGAATTGGGGAAGAGTGTCAGTTAGGGGTTGCCCAGATCAGACTGGGCCATGAGCATGTCAATGGGAGGTTGTTTTGATTATGTTAATTGATGTGGGAAGACCCAGCCTAAAAGTGGGCAGTATCATTTCCTAGGTCTGGGTCCTGAGTTGCGTAAGAATAGAGAAAGTGAGCTGAACAGTGGGCATGCATGCATGTATTCTCTCTCTGCTCTTGACTATGGATGTGACTCATGGTTTTAAGTTCCTGCCCTGGTTTGCCTGCAACGGCATGGCAGGCTGTAACCTGGAATTGTGAGCTAAAAGAAGCACCTTTCCTCTTACATCGCTTTTCACCACAGCAACAGAAATGCAAGTGGGGCAGAGCCACATAGATAGAAAATGTTCATTGTCAGCTTTTCACGATTCTCTTTTCTGGGTTGCACATTAAGAGAAAAAATCTCCCGCTGTGTATTTATATAAGCAAACTATATTTACCAATCTCACATTATTATATGAAAACAACAATCCTTAGAGTAATTATAAATGCTTCTGTTATCACCTTTAGTCTTTTGGAGTCAGCAAAACGAAAACATTTTAGAAATAATATGTAGCTCAACGGGGGAAAAAAGCAAAAAACCCTGAAAGAAAGGAGTGTAGACTTTGTTTTCAGTCATGTTTATTAAGCACCAGTGAACTCACCATTTACCCTGTGCACTGTATATCTCTGTGTACAACCCCTGTTACTTATCTGTAAAGAGAGAGAGAAAATACTTCTTCAATAAGACTTGAAGTATAGGGGTGTCCTAGTTAGGGTTAATATTACTGTGATGAAACACCATGACCAAAAGTAAGTTGGGGAGGAAAGAGTTAATTAACTTATACTTCCACATCATAATTCACGTAGAAGGAAGTCAGGACAGGAACTCAAACAGGGCCTGAACCTGGAGGCAGGAGCTGATGTAGAGGTCATGGAGGGGTGCTGCTTACTGGCTTGCTTCCTCTGGATTGCTCAGTCTTCTTTCTTATAGAACCCAGGAGACCAGCCCAGGGATAGAATCACCCATATTGGGCTGGGCCCTTCCCCATCAATCACTAATTAAGAAAATGCCTTACAGCTGAATCTTATGGAGGCATTTTCTCAATTGAGGTCCCCTCCTTTCAGATGACTATAGCTTGTGTCAAGTTGGCGTAAAGCTAGCCAGCACAAAGCATTTTCTGATACAGGATTTGTTCAACTCTTTCAAGATCAATATAATCCTCCTTAATTAATATCTAGAATATACACACAACTCAAAAAGCTAAACATCAAAAAAATTAAAGAAGGAAAAAAAGGAAGGAAGGAAGGAAGGAAGGAAAGAAGGAAGGAAGGAGCTATGGAACTGAACAGAGTTCTCTGAAGAAATACAAATGGCTAATAAATATTTTTTTTTTGAAACTGATCAATAGCCTTAGACATCAGGGAGATACAAACTAAAACTACTTTGGGATTCCTTCTCCCCTGAATTACAATCAAGAAGACAATTGACAACAGATGCTAGAGAGAATGTGGGGAAAGAGGAAACTGTATTCCCTGTGGGTAGGAATGTAAACTTGTACAGCCACTATAGAAATCAGTGTGGACCTTTCTCAACAAGCTAAACATAGATCTGTCATGTAATACAAGTATACCATACCGGACCATATACCCAAAAGGCTCTATATTCTATGGCAGAGATTTCTATGGCAGAGATGTTTTCTCATCCATGTTCCCTGCTGTTCCATTCACAACAGCTAGGAAACAGAACCAGCCTAGATGTCCATCAACTGACAAAAGAATAATAAAACTATAGTAGATACATACATACACACATGTTACTTGTGTGTATATATAAATATACACACAAAAAAAAAACCCAGACTTTTATTAAGCTATAAAAACAAAAGTGAAGTTAGGAAATTCACAAGTAAATGAACGGAACTGGAAAATATTATACTGGCTGAGATAACCCTGACCTAAAAAGACAAACACCACACGTCCTTTTTCATACGCAAATCCTAGTTTTGAATTCCCTGACTAGGGTCTTTAACTTGGAGTGCCCCTGGAAGCCAGGAAGCTATGCAGAGGCTGGTAGGGTGAAGCTGAGGCCTTAGAGAAGGGGAACAGCAGCACACATGAGACATGAAAGTAAAGAGTAGAACACTGGGGTTGGAAAGCAGGGAAGAGGGTGGGAGAAGAGCTAACCAAAACTGCACACATATGAAAAACCCTCGTGCAAACTTACTATTTTGTGAGCATATTAAAAAACATAATTAAGCCGGGCGGTGGTGGCGCACGCCTTTAATCCCAGCACTCGGGAGGCAGAGCCAGGTGGATCTCTGTGAGTTCGAGGCCAGCCTGGTCTCCAAAGCGAGTACCAGGAAAGGCGCAAAGCTACACAGAGAAACCCTGTCTCGAAAAACAAAAAAAAAAAAAAAAAAAAAAAAAACATAATTAAAAGATTAACAGGGGCATCTGGCAGGTGGCTAATGCTCCTCTCAAAAGTTCTTCAATGGAAATTCTAGTATCTGGTGTGGGATACCTTTCTGCAAGTTGCTCAAGGATGTCTCAGAGGCCCCCAAGACAATGCAGGCTACTGCCATTGTTCTGGGTTTCCCACGGAGACTAAATGCTAAGATCCCATAGTTGAAAACCACACATACTTTAAGTGTGGGATACAGAAAAATCAAACTGGAACTGAGGTAGAGTTTTCTTCACTCTGACCAGCTTTCACAGTGCCAGAGGTTTCTATGCAAGCTGTTGGGAGGGAAAAATTCACCAGATATAACCAGGCATGGACCCCATGAACTACATTAACAACGTGCCTGACAAAATATGCCCACAGGTGAAAAAGTGGCATAATTATGGAAGTAAACAACCACCTGCTGACTAGATTAGAGGCCATTCCATTAGGAAGAAACTCATGCTTAATCCCGTAAACCTGGTCAGAGCCTGTGGCTATGAGCTCATAGGCCCAGGGAGAACTCAATTACAGTTGTTTTGCTAAATGGACATGTGGTCAAACTGCCTTCTAAATAATATTTATACCCCTTGATTAAGAGTGCTCACCACCTTCACCAGAAAAGTTGCTTTTTACAGTGGGAAGTGATCATAACTGATCAAAATGCTGAGAAGAAGTGACTGTTGAGTCCTAAACTCTAAATGGTACACATACATCAACCTCTCCAAGGCAGAGAACATTTCATAAGAGGGTCTGGCAAGAATTAAGAGCCAGAGTAAGAGTACTGTGAAACACTGTCTTCTAGACATGTCAGTTTCTCTCATCAACTCACAACACAAGATTAAGCCATTAACATTTGTGATGGTTTCAAAGAAAATGCCCCTCAAAGGGAGTGGCACTATTAGGAGGTATGGCCTTGTCAGAGGAAGTGTGTGACTGTGGGGGTGGGCTTTGAGGTCTCTTTTGCTCAAGCTTCCCACAGTGTAACTTCCAGTCGACTTCCTTTTCCCTGAAAGATATAGGACTCTCAGCTATTTCTCCAGCACCATGTCTGCCTGCATGACACTATGTTCCCCACCATGATGATAATGGACTGAACCTCTGAAACTGTAAGCAAGTCACCCCAACTAAATGTTTTACTTTGTAAGAGTTGCTGTAGTCATGGTATCTCTTCACAGCAATAAAACCCTAACTCAGACAACATTCTATCACATGTGGGGATGGGACTTGGAGGGACCCACACCTCCATAAGAGACTAGGAGCAATTAATGGTTTCAGGGGACAAAGTGTCATTTTCTCCAGTGGTATAGCCACTGAGAAGCTGCCTATGCTCCAGGAAATAACCTCCCAACAAAGCATGTGAAAACAACCATATTTTAAATCAGTGGGTCATGAACACAGAAAATACATCAAAGTTAGGAATAGGACTTATTGGAAAGGGCCATTTCAATGTGGGGCGGGGTGTGAAAGAAAGTCATGTGTGGGTAAAATTGACCAAATCTCATTATATGCATACAAGAAATTGCCAACAAAAACTTTAATTAAAATGAATAATAACAAGTAAAATCCTTCTTTCCTTCCTTTTTAAATATTAATTTCCTCATGGCACCTAAAGAGTGATCATCCTTCTCTGGCACAGGTGAAAGAATTAGAAATCAGCCAATCAGCCAGGCAGTGGTGGTGCACACCTTTAATCCCAGCACTTGGGAAACAGAAGCAGGCAGATCTCAGTGAATTGAAGGACAGACAGCCTGGTCTACAAAGCAAGTTCTAGGACAGCCAGGACAGTTAGTTACACAGAGAAATCCTGTCTTGAAAAACAAAAAACAAAAAAAAGAAAGAAAGAGAGAAAGAAAAGAAAAGAAATCAATAAGGAAAGGCTACCTGCAGACCCTCTCCTCTCTCTCTCTCTGTTCCCCTAGACCCAAGCCCTCAGTCTTGTCACTAGCGCAGCATCAGAACACCAGTTGAAGCCCTCTAGCCCTCTGCCCTTATGTCCTGTAGATCTCATCCCCTCCTAACCTCCTTCCCCACACCCAGCATGCACTCCTTGCTAAACCACAGGCCATGCCTGCCAGAAAACCAAGTAGGCTACTCAAAGACCTTCCTTTCTCCCTCTCTTCCCCCAGATCCAACCCCTAAGTCCCATGCCCAGTTCTGCAGCAGAACACCTGTGGCAGCCTTCCCTGGCCTATCCCTGCTCCCATCTCTTGTGGATCCCACAGATCTTCCCCTTCCAATTTCCCTCCCACAACCTTTTGCTTTGTCCCAACCCCAGCAGGCACCCCCTACTAATCCAAGCACCACTCCTTCCAGGGCAATAAGTAGGCTGAAGGCAGACCCACACCTCTGCTACTGCTCCTGAGATCCAATCTCCCAGTCCCATCCCCAGCTCTGTAGCTACTGTGGTCTTCCTTTCCTCTCTTATCCCATCTCCAATGGATCACAATGCTCTTCTCCTCCAACCTTCCTTCCCCCAACTCATCCCAGTATCCCAGCCTCCAACATCAGCAGGTATTCCTTATGAGCACACCAGCTGAAAACAAACAACACATAGCCATCACCCTATGCAAAAATCCAGAGAGGAAACAGAAACCAAGGAACAAAACACCCACCCAACAAAGACAAATCCAGAAATCAGCACCTAGACCTATAACCATCCCAAACCCAGATGCTTAGATGGCAGGATAAAACACAATAACAGCCAGGATAATATGTCTCCATTATAGTCCAGCTATTCCACTACAGCAGGCCCTGAATAGCCCAACATAGCCAAAGCACAAGAAAAATACCTTAAAACAGCCTTGATGAATATGATAGAGATCCTTAAAGAGGAAATGAATAAATCCCTTAAAGAAATCCAAGAAAACCAAACATTGTAAAGAAATAAAAATATTCAAGACCTGACATTGGAAATAGAATCAATAAAGAAAATCCAAAGTGAGGGAATTCTGAAAATGAAAAATTTAGGAATTCAAACAGGGAGCACAAAGGCAAGCTTCACCAACAGAATACAAAAGATCGAAGAGAGAATCCCAAGTGATGAAGATATGATAGAAGAAATGGCTACATTGCTCACAAAAAATGATAAATCAAAAAAACTCCTGACACAAAAAACATCCAGCAAATCTAGGACACTAGAAAAAGAACAAACCTAATAATAATAGGTATAGAGGATGGAGAAGAAACCCAGCTGAATGGCCCAGAAAATGTTTTCAGCAAATCATAGAAGAAAATTCTCCTAACCTAAACAAGGAGATGCCTATAAAGGTACAAGATGCCTATAAAGGTACAGAACACCAAATAGATTGGATCAGAAAAGAAAGCCCCTTTACCACATAATAACCAAAACTCTAAACATACAGAACAAAGAAAATTAAAACTAGAGAAAAAGATCAAGCAACATATAAAGACAGACCTATTAGAATTACACCTGACTTCTCAATGGAGACTCTAAAAGCCAGAAGGGCCTAGACAAATGTGCTGTAGACTCTAAGAGACCACAGATGCCAGCCCAGACTTCCATACCCAGCAAAATATTCAGTCACCACAGATGGAAAAAAATAAGATATTCCATAATAAATTCAAATTTCATATCTATCTATAAATCCAGCCCTAAAGAAGGTGCTAGAAGAAAAACTCCAACCTATGGGGGTTAACTACACCCATGAAAACACAGGAAATAAATAATATCATGCCAACAAAATCAAAAGAAGGGAAACACACACACACACACACACACACATGCACACATGCACACACTCATACTAACAACAACAGAATAACAATAATCAACAATCATTGGTCATGGATATCTCTAAATATCAATCGTCTCAGTTCCCCAATAAAAAGACATAGACTAACATAATGGATGCCAAAACAGGGTCCATTCCTCTGCTGCATCCAAGAAACACACCTCAACATTAAGGATAAACATTACCTCAGGGTAAAGGGTTGGAAAATAATATTCCAAACAAATGGACCTAAGAAGCAAGCTGATACAGTCATTTTAATATCTAAAAAATTACACCTCGCCGGGCGGTGGTGGCGCACGCCTTTAATCCCAGCACTCGGGAGGCAGAGGCAGGCGGATCTCTGTGAGTTCGAGGCCAGCCTGGGCTACCAAGTGAGTCCCAGGAAAGGCGCAAAGCTACACAGAGAAACCCTGTCTCGAAAAACCAAAAAAAAAAAATTACACCTCAAACAAAAACAATCAAAAGAGATAAGAAAGGACATGATATACTTACTAATCAAAGGAAAAATGCACCACAGAGACATTTCAATTCTTAACATCTATGCCCCAAACACAAGGACACCCAAGTTTGTAAAAGAAACACTACTACAGCTTAAATCACATATTGATCCTCACACACTGAAAAGTCACCAACAGACAAGTCATCAGGACAGAACTGAACAGACATGCTGGCCCTCACAGACATTATAAACCAAATGGACCTAACATACATTTACTGAACATTTCACCCAAACACAAAAGAATACACTTTCTTCTCTGCACCTCATGGATATTTCTCCATAATTGACCACATACTTGGACACAAAGCAGTCTCAACAGATACAAAAGAAACTGAAATAACTCCCTGCATCTTATCAGACCACCGTGGCTTAAAGCTGGATATCAACAACAGAAACAATAGAAAGCTTACAAACTCATGGAAACTGAACAACTCTCTACTGAATGAAAAATGGGTCAAAACAGAAACAAGAAAAAAATTAAAATTTCTAGAATTCAATGAAAATAAATACACAACATACCCAAATCTATTGAACACAATGAAAGTGATGCTAAGAGGAAAATTCACAGCACTAAATGCCTACATATAAAAATTGGAGAGGTCTCATATTAGCAACTTAATAGCACATCTGAAAGCTCTAGAACAAAAAGAAGTAAGCACGCAAGAGAAGCAGACTGCAAGAAATAATCAAACTGAGAGCTGAAATCAATAAAATGGAAACAAAGGAAACAATACAAAGAATCAATGAAACAAAGAGTTGGTTCTTTGAGAAAATCAACAAGATAGACAAACAAACACCTTATTCAAACTAACTAAAGGATGGAGAGAGAATATCCAAATTAACAAAATCAGAAGCAAGAGGGGAGACATAACAAAAGACACCTAGGAAATGCAGAAAATCATAGGACATATTTTTAAAACCTGTACTCCACCAAATAGGAAAATCTAAAAGAAACAGATAATTTTCTCAACAACCACTTACCAAAGTTAAAGCACAATCAAATAATTTAAATATATCTATAACCCCTAGTGAAATAGAATAAGTCATTAAAAGTCTCCCAACCAAAAAAGGGCCAGGGTCAGATGGCTTTAGCATAGAATTCAACCAAACTTTCACAAAAGAGTTAATACCAATACTCCTCAAATTATTCCACAAAGTAGAAACAGAAGGAACATTGCCCAATTCATTTTCTGAGGCCATGGTTTTCCTGATACCCAAACCATATAAAGACTTAACAAAGAACAAGAATTACAGACCAGTCTTCTTTTTGAACACAGATGCAAAAATAATCAATAAAATACTTGCAAACTGACTCCAAGAACACATCAAAAAGATCATCCACCATGATCAAGTGGGCTTTATCTCAGAGATACAGGATGGTTCAATATATGAAAATCAGTAAATGTAATCGACCATATAAATAAACTGAAAAACAAAAACCACATGATCATCTCATTAGATGCAGAAAAGGCCTTTAATAAAATTCAGTACACTTTCATAATAAAGATACAAGGGACATACCTAAACATAATAAAGGCAGTCTACAGAAAGCCTATAGCCACCATCAAATTAAATGGAGAGAAATTCAAAGCAATTCCACTAAAATCGGGAACAAGACAAGGTTGTCCATTTTCTCCATATATATTCAGTATAATACTTGAACTCTTAGCTAGTGCAATAATAAGACAACTGAAGGAGATCAAAGGGATACAAATTGGAAAGGAAGAAGTCACAGTATCATTATTTGTGGATGGCATGATAGTTTACATAAGTGACCCTAAAAAGTTCCACCAGAGAACTTCAACAGATGCTGTGCTAAACACTTTCATTAAAGTGGCTGAATAGAAAATTAATTGAAAAAAATCAGTAGCCCTCCTATATATACATGACAAATGGACTGAGAAAGAAATCAGGAAAACAACACCTTTCACAATAGCTACAAATAATATATCTTGGGGTAACTCTAACAAAGCAAGTGAAAGACTTGTGTGATTAAGAAAAAAAACAACTTTGTCTTTGAAGAAAGAAATTAAAGAAGATATTAGAAGATAAAAGGATCTTCCATGCTCATGGATCAGTAGGATTAACATAGTAAAAACAGCCATCCTACCATAAGCAATCTACAGATCAAAATGCAATCCCCCATCAAAATTCCAACACAATTCTTCACAGATTTTGAAAGAATAAATCTCAATTTCATTTGGAAACAAAAAACAAAAACAGGATAGCTAGAACAATCCTGAACAATAAAAGAACTGCAGGAGTTATCACCATCCCCGATTTCAAGTTGTACTACAGAGCTATTGTAACAAAAACTGCATGGTATTGGCATAAAACAACAGGTTGGTCAATGGAATCAAACTGAAGATGCAGACTTAAATCCAAACACATAGAGACACCTTACTTTTGATAAAGAAGCCAGAAATACACAGTGAAAAAAGACAGAATCTTCAGCAAATTGTGTTGGTCAAACTGGATGTCAGCATGTAGAAGAATGCAATAGATCCACATCTATTACCCCACCCAAACTCAAGTCCAAGTAGATCAAAGACCTCAACATAAAACCAGATACACTGAAGCTAGTAGAGGAGAAAGTGGGAATGGCTTTAAATGCATTGGCACAGGAGATGTATTTCTGAACAGAGCATCAATAGTTAGGCACTAAGATCAGCAATTAATAAATGGCACCTTATGAAACTGAAAAGCTTCTGCAAGGCAAAGGACATCATCAATCAGACAAAGCAATAGCCTACAGAATCAGAAAAGACTTTTACCAACTCTACATCTGATAGAGGATTAATATCCAAAATCTAAAGAAGTTGAGAAACTAGATATCAAAAAACCAAACAATCCAATTTAAAAATAGGGTACACGTGAAAACAGAATTAATCTTTAAAGGAAACACCAATGGCTAAGAAACACTTAAGGAAATGTTCAACATCCTTAGCCATCAGGGAAATGCAAATCAAAACTACTTTAAGATTCCATCTTACACCTCTCAGAATGGCTAAGGTCAATAACACAAGTGGCATCTCATGCTGGAGATGATATGGAATAAGGGGAACACTCATCAATTGCTAGTGGGAGTGCAAACTTGCACCACCATTATGTAAATCAATATAGTGGTTCCTCAGAAAGTTAGGATCGATCTACTTCAAGATCCAGTTATACCACTCTTGGGCATATATCCAAATGATGCTCCATCCTACCACAAGAATACTTGCTCAACCATATTCATTTCAGGTTTATTCATAATAGCCAGAAACTGGAAACAACCTAGATGTCCCACAACAAAAGGATAGATAAAGAAAATAAGAAAATGTGATACATTTACACAATGGAGTATTGTGTAGATTTTGTTTGTTTGCTTACTTGCTTGCTTTTTTTTTAAGACATCATGAAATTTGCAGGCAAATGGATAGAACTAGAAAAAATCATCCTAAGTGAGGTAACCCATACCCAGAAAGACAAATATGGTATGTATTCACTCACAAGTGGATATTAGCTGTTAAGTAAATAATAACCAAGCTACAATCTGTAGACCCAGAGAGATTAAGTTAAGAGGAGGGATTCAAGGGGGACACAAGGATCTCTCTGAGAGGGGAAAGCAGAATAGATTTTATGGGCAGATTGGTGAGGGTGAGGACAGTAGTACAGTATGAGGGATCAGGTAAGGAGAAAATGGGGTGGAGGGAGAGAGTGCAGAAAGAGACAGCTATAATTGGTTGGGTCATTTTGGGGTGGTGTGGAAACCTAAAGCAATGGAAACTTTCTAGAATATATAAAGGTGACTCTAATAAGGACTCTTAGTAATGTGGGGGATACAGAGTTTCAACTGGCCATCTCTTGTAGGCAGGTAAGGTTTCCAGTGTTGGGACTGGGTTGCATTCAGTTGAGTTGTTGTCCAAGGAGGTCCCATGGAAATCCCCAAACAACTTAGGCTGTTGCTAAGACAAAGGGTTTCTCTCTGCAAACTGATAGTACATGCCCCATTGCCAAGGACAACAACCAACAACTTATTGAGAAGTTGATCTGGTATCTACACGGAGCCTTCACACGTACATTCTAGTGTTTGGTGCAGGAAGGTACTCTTCAGACTACCAAAAGAAAAACATAGACACAAACCCAGCCATAAAACCTTTGACCTACAATCTGTCCTACCTGCAAAATATGCTAGGGCAATGTAGGCAGAGAACTGGTAGAAGTAGCCAACCAATGTCTTATTTGATTTAAGGACCACTCCATGAGAAGGAACTCATACCTGACACTGCTTGGGTAACCAAGAACCAGAAAGCCCAGAGACCTAGGGTAAAACCAAACTCTACTGGTCTAAAAAAGTAATCAATAAAATTATATCTAATGAGATTCTGCTAAACCCATAGATCAGTGCCTTATCCAGTAATCATCAGAGAGACTTCCTCCAATAACAGATGGGAACAGATGCAGAGACCCACAGACAGACATTACGGGGAGAGAGAGTCTAAATTGGAGGTCTCCATCAAATCCCTCCCTGATCTCAGGGAATCCCACAGAAGAGGAGGCAGAAAGATTGTAAGAGCCAGAGAGGATGGAGGGTACGAGGAAAACATAGCCCTCAGAATTAACTAAGCACAGTGCATATGAGCTTAGAGAGACTGAAGCAGCAAGCATAGGGCCCATGTGAGTCTCCATCAGGTCCTCTGCATATATATTGTAGTTTTGAGCTTAGTGGTTTTTATGGTACTCTTGATGGTGAGAATGAGTGGGTCTCTGGCTTTTGTGCCTGCTCTTGGGATTATCTTCCTCCTGTTGGGTTGCCATGTCTAACATTGATATGATAATTTTTGCTTTATCTTACAATATTTTATTTTTTCATGTATGATTGTTATCTCTTAGAAGTCTGTTCTTTTGAAAAAAAAGAAGCCTGTTCTTTTGTAATGAGAGACAGAAGGGAATGGATCTTGAGGGGTGGGAAGGAGGGGAGGAACTGAAAAGAGTAGAGAGAGGGGGGAAAACTATAATCAGGATATATTGTACTAGAAAAGAATCTGTTTTCAATAAAAGAAAAGAAATCAATAATGAAGCCAACTATAAGTCCATCTGCAGTTTTGTACCACCATGTGCCAACAATTATACATGATGCCATTGATAAAAGGCTGCTCTCTGGGGAAAACATGGTTACGTTCTACACTTTTGATAGGCCATACTTTCTTTTATGTAGCATTCAGATTTCTGTCTGACTCTATTTCCATAAAAGATTCAGTATATGCTGGATCTAACTTCAAAGCAGCTGTATGTGACTGAAGTAAAACATGCAGCATGCCAGCAATTCCCTTTCTGCGTTTAGAATTGTGTCTCAAATAAACCTCAACACTGATGGGTACTGCACAAACTCTCCTTGTCTGTTTCCTAACATCCAAATTACTACTTTATGTCCTTTCTGCCTTCTTAAGTCCACAAAATTTCTGGCCAGCATTCTCACTATCCTCTAAAGACCTAATGTAATTCACTGGGCACACAAAAGAAATTGGATGAATACTCCCTTATTCTCCTACCTTCAAAATATCTTCCTACCTGGTAATTCTTTCTTTCTGTTCTAATAAATTAGCTGTTCCATTTCTTCATGCTTTGCCACTCTCTATGAATTGTTCAAGGACTTGGTGTGTTACATAACCTCCTATCTTCCAGTTGGATGATTACACATAATAAAATAATGGATGGATGAATGGGTAGGTGGAAATTGTTCTTTTGTTTATAACACCTTTACAGCCACAACCTTATTTCCCTGCTTGCTTGGCCAACAAAACACTTAACATGATACCTAGAGTCCATCTCTCCATTTTCTCACTACCTTTCATAAGCCTGACCTAACTAGACTGCCTCCATTTCATAAAATGTGCTAAATAAGATCACCAACAATCTCCATCACGTCCAATCCAACATAAGGTCTTATCATCCTTCAGCAACAGTGCTTGAGACCTTTTTTATTGCCTGATATCTTTTCTCAATCCATTCGTATCTTAGGAACAAATTTTATAGTTCATTTTCAAGAATACATATTTCTAGGTCTAGTATCAGCTTTGTCTAAATGACATTTGGCTCTATTTTATCATATCCCACACTAAGTGTTCCATCTCCCATACATGTTCTCCCATCATCTTCCAGGGCAAAGCCAGATCATACCCCAAATTAATCTCTAGCTCTTAAGTAATATCCTGTGGACTACTGTGTTTACTCTGTTTGAGAATTAAAGTCTCACCATGCAATGCTTTGAAAGCAAGGTTGTGTTCCTATTGATGGGAAACTCTTGACAGAGGTCCAACTCTGAGCATAGTGTCTGGATGATGAATTTGCAACTGATATAGATATCTAAAGAACAGCAAAGACAATAAAACTGCCCAGGTCTCAAAAATGACTCAGCAGTTTGCAATGAATCTACTAGCACACTCTCAGTTTGTATGGTCTTGGTTTGTGGATAGAAATTTGGAACAACCTCATTAAGCTACATATGGAGAATCTATACTACATGTGGAAGCACCATATCATAACTCATATTAGACCTGCCATGAGAACATACCAGATACAAACAGACATACACATGGGCATCTTTCCACTGTGTCAGAATTTATTGAATATCAATAAATTTGAATATTCCAGCAGTTTCGACAAGAACAATTCACTGTATAATCCTGCCTTCCTTGGTAGTCTGGATGAAGCAAATGTCGGTTATTTTATCACAATCTTATTAATTCTCATACCATGCAGTATAGTGTGTGTGTGTGTGTGTGTGTGTGTGTGTGTGTGTGTGTGTGTGTGTAAGAATGAATACAAGTTAAAGAGGCTACAGTAGAGTTCAAGAGGTTTCAGAGGTGGGCTGACTGAAATTCAAGTAGAGTCAGTGTTGATAAGATAATGAACCCACTGTCAAGGAAGAAGCTGTTGCTGTCAGGCCATGAGAGAGTCAGGATTTAAAGTGAAGATGTAGTCAGCCGCAGAGGTGAAAGGGCAGAACCCAGTCCAAAGCAGAAACAGCAGGTCTAGGTCCAGAACGGCCAGCAGGTGGACAGACAGGAAAATGGCAGTTGAGCAGGCCAAATCAATAGAAGGAAATCAAGTGAACCTAAGGAGTTCTCTGCCTGTCAATCTTTGATGCACAGGAGATGTCAGGTGGTAATCATCTGACTGTTAGACATCTAGGGTACCACTTGATGGGGGACATGTGATGGAGTTACACTCATTCCTGGATCTGACACCTTGGATCCAGCTTTCCTGGGTATGATTTTAATAAACCCATGTGCCCCTACTTTATCAACTTACCCTGATAAATTTGTAGAGTAGCATCCTTTCTACTTCCAGGAATAAATCATTTTTTCAGTCTGCGCAACGTGGTTGATGCTGGGCGAACAGAGTTGTTTCAGGTCCAGTGTGGAGCCCAACGATCCTCCCCTTTCAAAATGGAGTCAAAGGCTGGTTATAAAACAGACTTTCTTAGGACAAGGCACATCCTGAAACAATACTGTTTCATACAGTTTGGAGTAATGTAGGGTAGGGCATAGCATGATCTGAACAGGATTCCAAGAACATGATCTGACTCACACTGGCAACTCAATAAATGTTTTTAAATGTGTAGTTGATTTAAATGCATTAATAAACTCAGAGTCACCAATAATGCATCAATGTCACATTAAGGAAAAAAAATCAAATTGCTTCCCTTTGGTGTCATTTAACCAAGAACCAGTCCAGACTTGAACTCTCTACTTCACGCCCCCTGAGTCTTCTGTCTTTTCTGTCTGTTGTATGAGTCTGATTCTGTGCCTGCCTGAAGAAGGCTATCTTGTAAATATCCCTGTATCTGTGTCTGTCCCTGTGTGCTTATATGTGTCTGTCCTATGTGTCTGTGGGTGGGTGTGTCCCAAACAAAGGACCTTCCTCTGTATTTACTGGGTAGCACAGAAAACACCCCATGGGGACGGAATGAGAGACACTTTACAGAAATCTTTAACAATGTTTTACAAGGAATTAAAGTAGACTCTCAATATAACAAATAGTACTACAATTATTATTGTTTATCAAGCAATATCCATATGTTGCATTCAACATTTATGATGTCTGTTCATTTTATAAGACTACTTTCAGACTATTTGCTGTTTCCAGAAACTGATATACATGAAAACACACATGCAGTGTTCTGCATCTGGGACATGGAAGAGTACATAACATAATATTACAGCGATGCACTACCTTTGGTTATAAAAGTTCATTACGTGGGAAATCAAGGCAAGCAAGACTGGCTTTTACATTGCTCTTTTAAAGGTATGTTAAACAAATAGGCTGAGTACACAGTAGGATAGCAGTCTGAAGTCTTAAGCGACCTCAAATGATATTATTAACTTTGGCTGTGAGATCTAGCAAAAGTCCCTGCCCCTTAGAGTACAAAAGATATTTTTATCCTAATGCATTGTCATGAAATGAATGAATGTGTTACATCTCAAACCCTGGGACCTGGAGGCCAAGTCCACTCTGATTTGTTAAATGGGCACCTCAGCCAAGTGCCCCAGGGTTTGAAACTTAACAGAATGGAGATTATATACTGAAATACCCTATTTGCATAGGTATTTCCAAACTTTGTCTTTAAACAATTCTAAACTTTATTATTAGAACCAAAACACTTTAAAAGTGGTATAGTAACACACCCAGGTCTTTGTAGTAATGTTTTATTATCTTGAAAAACAACAGGGCTTCTCCACTTCAGCACTATTGACATTTTGCATTAGAAAGATATTGTAGGATCCATTCTGTGTCCTGAAGAGTCTTTGGCAGTATTGCTGAGTTCTACCACCCAGTGCCAGTTCTACACACATTCTCTTGCATTCCTTGTTAGTAATATTTACATTATAATACATGATCTTTTTTTATTTCATGGTTTTGACATAGTTCACTGCAATAAGATTTAGCAAAAAGAAAAGGAGATTGGCTTGGGGTGGCATAGGGTAAAGTAGAATAAAAGAAGAGGCTTGTGTGGAAAGAACAGGTAAGAACAGGTATGCCAACAAAAACATCTCCAGGCATTGCCAAATATCCTCCTCTACAGGAAAATAATCAATCTCTGTTGAGAACCAGTTCTTTAAAGTGGTGTCTCTCTGTTCCAAGCTATTAAGTACTAATTTTAGAATGTAACACAGACAATAGTACTATAGCCTCTTAATTACTCCTCTTACCTTTTCTAAATCCCACGTTTATCCTCAAGAGTCTGAGGTCATTTAGATGCAATATCACCAGAATCAGATTTAATGGAGAGGGAAAAGAAATAAAATAAGTCCCTCACTTATACACACACACACACACACACACACACACACACACACACACACACACACACTATCCAAACAACAATAAGGAGCATCGGAGGTGCAGAGAAAGGGGGTGCTTGTTTTATGGTCAGGTTAAAGCTGTCATTCGTGCAATGTAAGCAGAAGGAAAAGGAAGAAAGCTGGAAACCACTTTCAAAGTAAAGCATGAGTTAGTTCAACTACAGGGAATGTTCTTCTGTAACAAGGACTGATATGATCAATGGATTTGACTTGATCATATCAAATGCTCTTCTTTCTCAAACACATTTTCCACCCCACCCCTTGTCTCACACCACCCCTCTTTTCATTTAGTTTTACTGCAGTACAAAACCATGCAACAAAACTCAATCATGCACTGCAAAGCTGTTCAGAAATGTTTTATCCTCTCCTGAGAGAATTGGTCTCTGTCAGTATTTTGATATCAACTCTTCTAGCTGTGGAAGCATAAGAAATGCATATTTGATTTTGCAGTTCTCTCAGGATATACCATTTGGAGGCTTTGTGTCTCCCAACAAGTTTCAGCCTGCAGAGACTTGGCCTGCCCATTCAGGATCCCGCCCCCTTTGCTGGGTATGTGGAATGTCTGGCATGCACACACAGCTTTATCTGGATGCATGGCTAATGAGCATGGGTAGCTCAGAAAATCAGTCTGCACAGATGAGAAGGCAGAGTTAATTAGGAATAATTTTTTTAAAAAGAATTTCGAGAAGAAAGACTTCTTAACCCATTGATTCTAAAAATCTTTTTGAAACAAGCATAATAAAAACAATACATATTGATTTTTAGAATTTAAATATTCTATCAGTGTATACACTACTTTATAAAAGAATTAAGCATGATTACATAATTGACAGAAATTAGTATTTTTGTAACATCAAATCATGCCAGGTACTATGTGAGGTATATTAATTAGTTTTCTATTGCTGTGATTAAAATATGGTGACCAAAGCAACTCACAAAAGAAAGGTTTTTGGGGAGCTCATGGTTCCAGAGGAACAGGAGTCCATGGTGGAAAGGTGTGGCAACAAGAATAGGAAGCCGAGAACTCACATCTTGAACCATAAGCATAACGCAGAGAACAGCAAACTACCAGTAGCAAGAGGCTTTTCATCCCAAAGCCCGCCCCCAGTGACGTACTTCCTTTAGCAAGGCTACACCATCTCAACCTCCCCAAACAGCCACCAATTGGGGACAAAATGTTCAAATGCCCAAGACACATTTTTATTATACCTTAAAATTAAACACAAGTGCCTTGAAAGATTTGTTTCTTCATTTTTAATCTTTTCTTAGTGTGTCCTCAAACAACAGTCAGGAAATTCAGGAAGGTTCAAAGAGCCAAGACGTCATTCCCATAAGCACTCACAGCAAGGACGCGTCTAAAAAAAGCCTTACTTATTTCAGAAGCTTGCTAAAAGTGGTTCATAAGCTAAATTTCCCAGCCAATACGTTTTGCTGAAACATGAAATGGGTCATAGGATAAAATCAGTTTACACTTTGGGACTTTTCTATTTCGTATCACACAACAAACTATATTATCCTTATTGCCCACAGCCAATCTTTGTGCTGCATCACATTCCTGAGGGCACACAGTTAAAAATAATAATATTAATAATAATAATAAAAGAATAAAGAATAAATCCATCAGAAACATAAGGACTCAAAATTTTTGATCATTCTTTCTCCACCAAACGCGAGCACGCGAGCGCACACGCGCACACACACACACACACACACGCACACGCACACACACTCGTAACAAAAAAAAAAAACTTTAACCCTAAAAGGTGATTACAAATAAAACATGTCAAGTGCCTTAAGGCTAAGTCTTTTTTGAATGGAGTTCTTGCTGTATTTTGTGTTTAATTCTTTTCTAAGTAAATGTTTAGAAGTAAACATTATTTTCCTAAAGAAAAAAATTTCAAAACCATACTGGCCAAGACAATTAAAAATAGATAAATAAAACTTTAAAAAAAACTTACATTCATTTATAGGACTAATTATAATTAATCAATTTAGGTAAGAAATAATAAAAACATTGCTTTAAAAGTATGGGGGGGAAATGAGTAAATTTTAAAATCTGCTCTGAGTAAGGGGAGTAATTCTTTTTTGCTAAATATTTCATCAACTACCCTACTATTTCATTAGCCAATTGACTTTCCTAATACAACTTCATTGTTTTTCTGTAATTTCTTCAAATATAAAGTAGACATATGAATCTTTTTAACATAGAGGAAATGAACTTAAAACACTGTTTTGTAATCACAATATGCAAAACAATTAAACTTTGAAACCTTATGGACCAGAAAGATGGCTCTGTGGTAAAGGTGTCTCCTGTAGCAGCCGGGCACTTTGAATTCAATCCCCAGAACACACATAAAGGGGGAAGGAAAGAACCTTCCCCACAAAGTTGTTTCTTGCTGCCACACTTGTGCTGTGGTAGGAGGGTGTACACACACACACACACACACACACACACACACACACACACACTCACACCATGCATACATACACATCTAGTAACATTTTTTTTTTATTTAAAAAAGATCGGCTATTAAGCACCCAGATGATACTGGTTGACTGTTAGAAATTTCTCTTCTCTTCATCCCTGCCTCATTCTCTTTATTAGAGAGAGTGTGGAAAGCATGGAAAAGAGTCGAAAACAATCAACTCAGTGATAGACTACTGTCTCAGATGCTAGGCCAACCTCGTCATCCTCATCCTTTAAACAGAGTCATGCCATTTCCCCTTCCTGCCTCATACAGCTTTCTGACCATACAGTAAAGAAATGTAGGCTAAAATCTGGACCATGCAGATTCCTACACTCAGTTATATAATAGTGGACATACATCAAAGATTTCCAAATACATTTCAGAAGAACAGAATAGCAAAACTAATATGATCCATGAGAGTAATGAAGAAATTGTGCAGAACAGGGAATAGAGAAAGACATTGGGTGTGTGTGTGTGTGTGTGTGTGTGTGTGTGTGTGTGTGTGTGTGTGTGTGTCTCCTTCTGATACAGAGGAAGCTACAGCTGCATCTTTGATTTACTTAGGTTACATGTCTGAATAGAAAAAGATGGGCCTACAGGAGACGTCACATCATTTCTTCCACTTTTTTTGTTTTGTTTTGCTTTGTTTTGTTTTTCAAGACAGGGTTTCCCTATATAGCCCTGGCTGTCCTGGAACTAGGTCTGTAGACCAGGCTATACTTGAAATCACAGAGATCCGCCTGCCTCTGCCTTGTTAGTGCTGGGATTAATGCATCACTACCATCCGGCCCAATTTCTTCCACTTTTTAAGAAATAGAAACTGTATGCCAAATTCAAAGTATTTTTCAAAAAAGGGAGGGGGAAGTAAAGACAGTTATTGAAAGTAACTTGCCATGCATTCTATAACCTAACCATCAAGCTGATAGAAACCGATTGGACCAGTGATTTGTGCCCAACTCTATGACATAAGAATGTTTTGGAAATAGAGTTCTGTGCAACAGGGGTCTTCTAAACCTGATGGTGATGGGCCAGTCTAAAATAATCATTTCTGTAAATCTTTATTTGAGATAAAATAAGGAAATTTAATAGATGTTCCTCCTGGAGGGGGATGGAGCCTCATAAGATTCAAAGTCCCAAGGAAACTTACAAGGTTAGGAACAAGCTCAGAAGGTTGCAAAACGCACAAGTCCCCTGTGACACAGTCAACAACTGCATGGGAGAGGAGATGCTCCTACAGAGCTGACTTCAGTTAGTGCAAGAAGCCCGAGGATTCCAGCTGGACCCATGGCTCAGCCAGTAGGGGCACCTACTGTTCCTACAAAGGACCTAGGTTCGATTACCAGCATCCACATGGCAGCTTACAACCTTACCTAACTCCAGTTCCAGGAGATCCAGTGCCTTCTTATGTGGGTACCAGGCAAACAAACAGCACACATACATACATGCAGGCAGAACATTCAAACACATAAAATACAAATAATAACTAAATCTTCAAATTAATACTTATTAATAACTAATACTTCAAAAAGTAAAAAACTTAAATGCATTTTAGAAAAAAAATTAAACAATGTAGTTGAAGTTTTCCTGGTCCTGCCTGGCCCACAGTCAGGACAAATCTCTCTCACCTGCCAGTCCTGCAGCCGCTGGGACCCAAGTAAACACACAGAGTTTATAAATTACTTATAAACTGTATGGCCATGGCAGGCTTCTTGCTATCTAGTTCTAATATTTTAAATTAACCCATTTCTATAAATCTATACCTTGCCACATGGCTCGTGGCTTACCAGAATCTTACATCATGCTTCTCATGGTGGTGACTGGCAGCATCTCTCTGCCTCAGCCTTCCACTTCCCAGAATTCTCCTCTCTCCTTGTCCCACCTATACCTCCTGCCTGGCTACTGGCCAATCAGCACTATATTTATCAATCAATCATCCACAGCAAAACAACTCCAGGGATGCTTTGCTAGTTGTCGTCCATGTGGGGTGGGCTTTTCAGTGGTACAAATGCATGGGATTTGTCTATGGCCCTGCAAGCAACCCCCCAATAAATCCATTAGTTTATTAAGCTACCATGCATTTGAATCACTCATTTGGTCTTTTGTCAGTGCCCTACCTGTAGTGAATACACATTTGTTCATGTTTCCCCAAGAAAAGTGTCACAACAATGAGGCACAGGGACAATCAGACGTAGTATGTAAAAATAATGGGAGTTGGCTGTGACGGCATCCCTCTGTAATCCCGACATCCACAGGTTCATAGGAGGAGCACAGGTTAGAGACCAGGCTAGGCTACACAGAGAGCTCAAGACCAACATGGACTATGAAAACATATCTAAAAATAAACAAGCAAACATGAGTGTATGTGACATCATATGTCTACTTTCTAATTCCTATGTTCTCATCAACTATAAAACCTGAAAGCAAGTAAGTACGCTATTCTGGTCTTTGTACAATTAAAAAATAGCATAAGAAGCATTCATTATTAAAATTGATTTCCACTTCATGAAATTCCACATCTTTTGCAACTGTTGCTATTGTGCTTTGCATAATATGAATAGTGGTTAATTATCAAAACTAATGGTTATGGTTGGAATACAAAATGTCACCCTAAGGCTCACACATTAAAGACTTATGTCCTCAACCTCAAGAAGTTCTAGAGCCATAGTAAATGGGTCACTGGAACAAATACCTTGTTCCTTCCTCCATCTCCACGTTCTCCCTCCCTCTCCTCCCCATCCCTTGCCATGATGTTCTATTCAAGCAAATGGGGCCAAGCATCCACAGACTGAACCTCCTCCTCCCTTTATGTCATATATGGCATCACAGTGATCCAACAACAACATAGAAAATGGTACCCAGAGTAGAAGTGTTGCTCTGACTCAACTTCACTATGTAGTTCTTAAGCATTTGGACCTGGCTTGGAGAAGGAATCTGGGAAAGTGTGAAGAAGTAGGCTAGGGAAAGCCTAGAGTAATGTAAGCTCAACTTAATGAGGCAATTCATGGGTAGTCAGAAGACCAGAGTACTGACAAGAGGAAGGCTTCAAATGGAAAAGAAGGCTTGACTGGTAGGCTACAGGTCATTCAGATTCCATTACTGCAAGGAGATTGCATTGTCGGTAATTTTGGTAAAGCCAAATTAATAGGCCTTGCATATATACTATGGATATTTCTGGCTGCTTTTAGCTGGGTTTACACTGAAATTTTAAAGCAAAGAGTAGAGCTGAAGGATTTAGAACCTGTAGTCTGGCCAGAAAAAAAGGTGTCAGACAGAAAAGGTTCCAGTTGTAGAGCAGGGGGGTATGGTGGTTAAAGAGTCTTCACAGGTAAATGATGTCAAGCACTTTGCAGAGATAACGGGAAGATTCCTTAAGGACATCTCATGAATTTGCCAGACCTTGTAGTTTTTGGTTTTGTTTTTTTTTTAACTCTTTACTCTTCGGGCTTTTGGAGGCACACAGAGGCTTTTCATACTTTTGAATGCTCAGCCTTAGCTTGGCTTATTTCTAACCAGCTTTTCTTAACTTAAATTATCCTGTCTACCTTTTGCCTCTGGGCTTTTACCTTTCTCTATTTCTGTATATCTTTTCTTTCCTTCTTATTCCATAGCTGGCTGGCCCTTGATGTCTTCCTCTCCTTCTTTTCTCACTCCCCAATCCTCTCCTCCCAGATTTCTCCTCCTATTTATTCTCTCTGCCTGCCAGACCGCCTATCCTTTCTCCCACCTCACTATTTGCCATTCAACTCTTTATTAGAACAATCAGGAGTTTTAGATATGCAAAGCAACATAGCTTCACAGAGTTAAGCAAATGCAACATAAAAGAAGGTGACACATCTTTGCACCATTAAACCAATACTCCACAGCATAAACAAATGTCACACATCTTCAACTAATATTCTACAACAAGGCCCCTTCCACTGAGAGTTCTATGACATGAAATTATAAATTCATTAGGAAAGTCTTTCCTTTGAGTAAGGAGCACTGTGGGGTGCCGTGCTCACATGGGATTATCTAGGAAATGCGTCCCTGTATTCAGCTGCTCAGGCCCTCAGAGGCTATTGCAGCCACTGTCAAAAGGGTCCCCTATATTCACAAGAAAGCAGAAGACCTTGGTGTCATTCATGTGATACAGAATCCAAGAGTTGCACGGACACCTAAGAGACCACATCATATGTAGCAGGGTCTCAGGTCATAGGTCTCTGCAGGTGTCCCCTAATACAACAACACATGAAGCTGCAAAGGTGAAGCTGTAGCAGAGACTCCAATATTTTAGAAATACCAAGAATATGGAACATTTGCTGTAGCTGAAGTTTTCCTGTGTCCCGCCCGGTCTGCAACCACCTAAGAAAACACACAGAGGCTTATATTAATTAAAACTGTTCAGCCATTAGCTCAGGCTAACTACTGACTAGCTCTTACACTTAAACTCAGCCCATTTCTGTTCATCTATATATCGCCACATGTTCCATGGCTTTACCTGTGTGCTATTACATGCTGCTCCCTGAACGGTGGGCTGGTGTATCCTGACTCAGCCTTCCTCTTCCCAGAATTCTCTTTGTCTGTTTATTCCACTTATACTTCCTGCCTGGCTACTGGCCAATCAGCTTTTTATTTATCAACCAATCAGAGTAACATATATTCGCAGCGTATAGAAAGACATTCCACAGCACTTCTCCTTTTCTGTCTAATCAAAAAGGTAGGTTTTAACTTTAACATGATAAAATTACATATAATAGAACAGTTATCAAGCAAGAATTACAGTTACAATATCTAGTTTATTTGTATTTGGCAAAATAAAAGAAAATATTCTATCTATCCTATATTTGTGAGTCTAAAGTTTCATATCTAATTTATTTTTTATCATAACCAAGAAAAATTATAATTATAATTATCTAGTCTTCAACTACATGAAAGACCCCAGAAGGATATAATATTAACTAAGTAAACAGAAAATGCATTATAAGCAACTTCCAAAAATCTAGAATGACAGAGACAGTTGGCTGCCTATACAGTCATTCAAAGTTCCTCTGTAACTTTGGGGCATCCATCTTCAGCCTAGAATTTCTCAATCTCTTCTCTGTGTCCTGTAGAATATCTGGCAGTTTCTTCTGTGAAGCAGGAACCTGAAGGACCATTTTGCTTTGCAAAGTTCAGTGGTCACCTTCCTATGGGTTCTGCATGTCCAGCCGATACAATATTTTGTCAAGCAGTCCAGGCAAGAACAGTTTCTTGCCCAAATGACTATTTTTCCCAAGAAGAAGGTAAACTCCATATGGAGTATCTTCAACGCCCATCTTTCTCTTTGAAGTAAATCGGTGCTGCCAAGAACAGATGTGTCTCATTGTCCAGAAAGTCTAAGTTTTTAAAACACTTTAAATGCCATATTCTGTAGGTCTTTGAAGTGTTTGAAGATTATCTACCTAATTGAATTATATCTATGTATACCTAGAAAACTTAACATGATTATAAGTTTGACTATCATAGAAGACTAATAATTAATCTATATTTCTTAATTATCATTACAATTTAAATGAGTTACATAAACATAATACCTTAAACGAGAGTAGAAATATATAAAGTATAACAAAATAACTTTAAATTTTTATCAATAAACTAAAATCTATAGCAATGTAAAATATTTATCCTATATTTCTATATCATATCTCTCTTTCTTCTTCTAGAAAGAGATTGACTGTGACCAATAACAATTTGTAACCAACAACCTAAACAAAGATAAACATTCATAATCCATTTTTTGGGAATGTGGGTATAGCTTTCTAGGCTACTTCCTGCTGATAAAGGGTGCTGTATTTCTATGGGGATACAAAGAAAATTTTAGGATTATGGTCAAGTCCTGACTGGAATAGTCTATGAGGCTGCATTGTCTGAGCCAGTTGCCTTGAAACCATTCTGGATGTTGGATCATCTGGGCCATGGTGTCATCAGAAACTTTTCAGGGGGTCTTGGCTGGTCAAACCATATTAGCCTGGAAGCAATCCACAGGTTCTCATCTTCTGTGGAAACAAAAGTAGAACCTCTTTTCCAAAGCAACATATCCTTAGACATAAATTTTGAAATCAAAATATCTTTAAAATATACAGCCGTGCGGTGGTGGCACACACCTTTAATCCCAGCACTCAGGAGGCAGAGGCAGGCGGATCTCTGTGAGTTCAAGGCCATTCTGGTCTATAAAGCGAGTTCCAGGAGAGGCACAAAACTACACAGAGAAACCCTGTCTCGAAAAAACCATGATTTAACTGAGCAGCCTTTACAATCAAATGTCTTTCTGCAGTTAAAAATATCAAAGACAACACAATCCAGATTCTCTGTGTAATATCCACACAGATATTTTTTATATTATCTTCACTGTCTCTTTAAAGACTTTATTTTTTAAAATTACTTCTTTATATAACTGCATATATTCCTTTTTCACTCTCTTCCAAGCCTACTTACATTTTTACACACGTTGTAAACTATTCCATCTGAATCTGTCTTATTGTGAATCTATTGCTTTAAACTGCAGCATGACTAGGACTGAAATGGCAGCTTTGGCTGCTGGCTCCACCCATCTCAGCTTTCCAGCATGGTGGTACTACATTTACCACCAGCTGTGGGAACCATACCCACTGCCAACTCTGAGAAGCAGTGGGTCTATGCTTCCATCCAGGAGCATGTAGCCCAAAAAACTTTTATTTCTTTCCCTTTTTCTTTTTCTAGCAAAAGCTAAATCTGTCACGATGCAGTGCACTGTGTGGCTTGGAGACGCCACTGTGTACCATGGTGGAAATCCACCATGCTGCACTCAGGCCCACACGCCACTGCGAACCCACCATACTGTAGCTCATGGCTGGCCTCAGAGACACAACTAGGAAGCTGTTTTTAGCTCTGTTTTAGAATCTTTCTTTTTAAAGCTTTCTCAGGTTTTAGGTCCTACATTTTGGCACCATTTATAGCTGAAGTTTTCCTGTGTCCCACCTGGTCCACAGCCACTCAGACCCAAGAAAACACACAGAGGCTTATGTTAATTAAAACTGCTTGGCCATTAGCTCAGGATAACTACTGACTAGCTCTTACACTTAAACTCAGCCCATTTCTGTTCATCTGTATGTCGCCACATGTTCTATGGCTTTACCTGTGTCACTAAATGCTGCTTCCTGAATGGTGGGTTGGCATCAACTAACTCAGCTTTCCTTTTCCCAGAATTCTCTTTGTCTGTTTATCCCACTTATACTTCCTGCCTGGCTACTGGCCAATCAGCTTTTTATTTATCAACCAATCAGAGTAACATGTTCATAGCATTCAAAACATCCCACAGTAGTTTGCTGAAGAAGGCCACAGACAATGACTTAAGTCAGCCTAAGGGAGAGACCATGTAGGCTGACAATGACATGGCTAGGGTTGCCCTCCCCTGTTGGAGCCCATGTTAGACCACCATGTGTCCTGGATGACAGATATAAAGGATTTAATGATTCTCTATTGGGTTTTAACTTTAGTTTGCCCCAAATCTTCTTTGCTACTCTTCTGTTTTTCCATTTTGGAATGGGAATGTTTACTAATCCTTGAGAGCCTAGAAATATGTTTATTTTATAATCAATCAGGTCACAAACTAAGAGTTTGTCTTGGGACTCAGCGAAGATTTTGAACTCTGACTCCTAACAATGTTAGATTATTGAGAGCTGGAACTTCTTATTAGAAATAGGTAAATGCTGATATGAGACGCCCATGACCTTTGGGAACTAGAGACAGAATGTTATGGCTTGAATGTGAAAGTCTACTTGGCTAGGTGTTAAGCTGGCAGTGCTATGTGACAGGTCCTGGACCTAACTGGAGGAAGTAGGCCGTAGTTCTTCAGTCTAGCTTATCTCTGGCCCCCTCTTCTTTCCCTACTGTTTCCTATCTGCCATGTTCCTATCTCCATGATGGATGGGGCCATGTAGCCATGGAGTAAACCCTCTGATACCGTGAGCTAAGCTAAATCTCTCCATTTGTCACAATGATACAAATGTAACTGATACATCAATATCTAGTTGGGAGGGGTTTTGAGTGGGAAATCTATTGGCATTCACTTTATTACTATTTTCCTAGTGTGCTGATTGTGGGTCCTTGTGCACTAATTTAAGGACAAGGATGGTGAATGATCCTATGAGAAAAACATCTCACACCTTGCTCAAAAGGTTATCATGAGGTTCAAAATGAGAATATGCTTAGCATACAGTAAGCCTCAAGCTACTATTCATTTCTATTTTTAAATTAAAACACAATATCTGAAACTGCTAGGCATAAATTTGATGGGGGAAGTCTTTCTGTATGCTGTGAATATGTGCTGCTCTGATTGGTTGATAAATAAAGCCTTTTGGCCTATGGCAAGGTTTCTTAGAGGCAGGCAGGAAATTCAAAGAGAGAGACAGGAAGAAGGAGAGGAGATGCCAGCAAGCCGCCCAAGGAGCAACATGTAATGGGACGCAGGTAAAGCCATGGAACATGTGACAATACATAGATTAATAGTTATGGGCTAATTTAAGATATAAGAGCTAGCTAGCAAAAAGCTTGAGACATGGCCATGCAGTTTTAATTAATATAAGCTTCTGTGTGTTTACTTGGGGGACATGATCAGGAGAGATTTGTCCCAACTGCCAGTAGGTTGGGACACAGGAAATCTTCTAACTACAGAAATTGGAGATTAGAAAGAAGTAATTGATGGTGGTATAGAAGATATAATACAAGGAAGCCAAAAAACAGGCTCTGAGTCACCAGCAAGATGGATGACTCCAATCACCGCAGTCCCCAGCATTGATGATCCTGAACTGCAGGCTGCCTCAGAGTTTCCTGGCTCCCTTTTCCCTTTGTTTGGTCATGACAATACATTGCAGTCACCTAACGTAACCTGAGAATATCTGTCCTGAAGTAACCAAACACACAAATGGATCCATTTATTAAATTGTAGTCAACAAGATTTGCTTTTGAGCTGGTGTAAGATAAACAGACCCTTCACTGCATGAAAGAGCACTTTCCTGACCTAACTGGCCTAACTCTTCAGACCTAACTGCACATCTAAGCTCTTCTCTTCCTAGGACTTCCCAAGCTCTTCTCTTCCCCTCTCCTTTTTTACTGGCTCTCCTCCCTCTGTGGTCCACGTTGGCCTTGAACTCACTAACCTGCCTCACCTCCCAAGTCTTGAGATCATGGGCCTATGTCAAAATACTCTAGACCTTTTTATTTTCTTTTTACAAAATTCTTTGTCATATCCACCAAAAGCAAGTGTTTAAAAGCAAACTTTGCTAATGACATGGCAGGTAGAGCTTTTCAATTTTACTTAGGTTCCTAGATGACTATCAATCAATTTTTTAAAACAAATTGTGTGTGCGTGCATGTGCATGCGTGTGTGCCCATGTGTTTGTGCGCATGTGTGTGTGCATGCACACATGCTCGCACATAGGTATATGTGAGGAAATACATCATGTATGTGTGTTTGTGGAAGCCAGAGGCAAATCTCAAATGTCCTTCATGAGCCATCTACCTTTTTTTTGATTAACCA
This sequence comes from Peromyscus californicus insignis, assembly GCF_007827085.1. Lineage (NCBI taxonomy): Eukaryota > Metazoa > Chordata > Mammalia > Rodentia > Cricetidae > Peromyscus > Peromyscus californicus. The sequence continues at coordinate 30,132,053 of NW_026294436.1, read as the reverse complement.
AGAAGGTTGGATAGTGAATGAACTCCAAGAATTCACCTGTCTCTGCCTCCCTAGTGCCATCATACCTGGCTTTTTATGTGGGTCCTGAGGATCAAACTCAGGTCCTCATGCTTGTGTGTGTGGCGAGCACTTTTACTGACTGAGACATCTCCCCAGTCCTCAATCATCTTTTTAACTTTTTTTTTTTAACTTACACAGTGAAAGTCAAATCCCAGTTTTGTGGGCTTGGTGATATTGCACATCATCTGAAATAATGCTGAGGCTGGGAAAAGCTTTCAATTAGACACACACACTGACTCTCTTGGGAAACTCGGTAGAGAAGATACTGTGATATAAATTCTATTTAGTGTTTTATTAGTAAATTAGAGTTTCTTAAACATCAATAGATTTCTTCATTGATAAAACAGCTTCTACAATATAGCACAATTTCAAAAAGAGACTGTCCATAAGTTGATAACACTCTAATCCCTGAAGGGTGGTGGCTTATCACATAAGTTAAATTTTCCAATTTTATTATTTAAGTTTTTTTCATAAAAATTAAAATACCTTACTGAGATATAAAAGCAAAAATCTGTGCTAGTGAGATGCTCAGTAGGTAAAGTGCCTGCTGCCAGTACTCAGGGACCTGAGTTACATCCTCAAGGTCCATAGGGGGAAAGAGAGAAATGACTTCAAAGAGTTGTCCTTTGACCTCTCTATGTGTGGCAGAGAGAGAGAGAGAGAGAGAGAGAGAGAGAGAGAGAGAGAGAATGTATACAGACACACACAGTAAATAAGTTTAAAATGTAATCTATAAGCAAAAAACAAAACAAGCATTTCATTTCATGCTTTCATATAAGTTCATACTTAAAACTGAGATTTCCAGTGAATTTTTACTGAACTGATAAAGGTGTTTATACTTTGGTTTATTGGTTTGTTTGGTTAGATAGATGGAGAAATGGCTGGCTGGATGGCTGGATGGCTGGATGGCTGGATGGCTGGATGGCTGGCTGGCTGGATGGATGGATGGATGGATGGATGGATGGATGGGTGGATGGATGGTGGTTATATCTGTTTTTTGTTTTTTGTTTTTTGGGTTTTTTTTTTTTTTTTGGTTTTTCGAGACAGGGTTTCTCTGTGTAGCTTTGGAGCCTGTCCTGGAACTAGCTCTGTAGCCCAGGCTGGCCTTGAACTCACAGAGATCCGCCTGCCTCTACCTCCCAAGTGCTCGGATTAAAGGCATGTGCCACCACCGCCCAGCTATCTGTTGTTTTTTAATACACATACTTACTGTACCTAAGATTTAGTATATCTGTTCTAACTAAAATACCTCAAATAAGATATAAAAGAATAAAGTTATTCACATAGCTTTAAACGTCAGACGACTTTTGAGAAAAAAATGCTCAAAATTTCAAGATCTGAGTATTAAATATTAAAGAAGAATTTAGTAAGACTCTATTTGTATAGGAAGAAGATAAATATTCAGTAGCATTTGTCTGAAAATTTATATTTATGAGACATGATACTGATTTTAAAATTGTATAACTGTAAATTATCCATACATAACAATATTTTAATTTATAAATATAGCCTCCATAAATTGTAGCAACTTTTCTGCCACTTACTAAGAGTACTTTATGTTTAATAGGGAGAGGGAGTGGGGACGGAGTGGTCGGAGGAAATATGGAGAGAGATGGCTAAGATTAAGGGGCATTTAAGGGGTAGTATGGAAACCGAATAGAAATCTCCCAAAATATAAACATATATGAAGTCAATGTAAATGACATCACCAAATAATGGGGGAGTCAGAGTCCCAACGAGCCATCTCTTGTCACCCAAAGAAGCTTCCAGAATGGGGATTGAGTTATACCTACTTGAGCTGTTGGCCAGAGAGGTCCCATGGAATTCCCCAAACAACCCAGGCCATTGCCAATGCTATAGGTTGATCTCCACAGACTGACAGCAAGGCTCCATTAACGAAGACAACACCCACACAACTCACTGAACGTGGAGATGTTGAGCTGGTGCCTACACAGAGCCTTCATCCCCGTGTTCCAGCGTCTTTTTACAGGAAGGTACTCTGCATGCTATCAAAAGAGAAACATAAACACGACAATGGTGGCACACTGCTTGTGGGAGTAAACTACCAATAACTGATATGACTTAAGGCCCGCTCCGCAAGATGGAACCCATACTCAACACTGCTTGAATGACCAAGAACCTGCGACTAGATAGCCCAGGGACCTAAGACAAAACCAAATAATACTAATCTAAAAAAAAGTAAAAAGAAGAAATGTTGTGATAAAATGATTCCTAATGATATTCTACTATAATCATAGTTCCTTGTTCAACCATCATCAGAGAAGCTCCCCCCTGCAGCAGATGAGAACACATATAAAGCCTCACAGCCAGACATTACACAGACAATGAGAGACCTTGGAATATTCAGCCCAAAAAGGGATGTCTCCACCAAATCCTTCCCCTCAGAGCTCAGGGAACCCAGCAGAAGAGGAAGGGGAATGTTAAGAGCCAGAGGGGATGGAGGACACCAAGAAAACAAGGTCCTCTAAATCAAAATGAGCAAAGCTCACAAGGACTTGCAAAGATAGAAGCAGCGTGCATAGGGCTTATAGAGGTCTGCACAAGGTCCTCCACATTTATTTTATGGCTTTCAGTTTGGTGATTTTTGTGGGATTCCTGAGTGTTCAAATGAGTGGGTCTCTGACTCCCGTGCCTTCTCTTGGGCTCTTTTCCTTCTGTTGGCTTGTCTTGTCCAAATTCAATGTGACAGTCTTTGTTTTACCTTATTATATTTTATTCCATTATTTTAAAAAAATAAATGATTAAATGAATGCAAATCTAGCCGCCAGGATAAAGGCTTAAAATGGAACTGTCATTTATACCTGCTGGGAGAAGGAATATCAGTTTTCTGTGATGGAATGACACTGGGCATATCAACTACTCCGGGGCATGTTTCATGTTCAGGAGTAGTTGACCAACAAATAATGGACTCAAAAAAGTCTTTATGTTTAATAAGAACATGTTTGCATATTAAACAGTAGATACCAATATGGAGAGGAAAAGTATTCCATGGGCTTCCTACAGACATCTGTACAGTTCTATATATACAAACATAGTTACTAATAGTTTTATTCTTTGAAAAAGCCTCTAAGTTTCGTTCATGAATTACTAATATTGTCTGTAGGCTTTTCATAAATAGCTACTTCAGTGTTTTATTGAGAAAATACAGATTCAGCATCAAACAGTGTATTTGATGCTGGCTCTCACTAGCTTAATTTTTTTTTTCTTAAGGGAATAAGAGATAGTTTATTGTGGAGCCAAAATTGTATGACCATGGCCCAGGAACACAGATTTAGGTTATCCCAAATTCCATGTTCTAAGGCAGCTTCATGAACTTTTACAGAACAAAGTCATAAATCAAGGCAAGTTTAAAATACACTGGTGGGTATATCAAAGAGGTGATTAGAGCATACAAGGGAAGCTTTTCTATGGGCCCCAGATGTTATCTGATGACATTCTTGGCTTTGGGATTGGTGGATCTAGTGGTCTCCTAAGTTCATAGATTTCAAAAGATTTTAATCCATTAGTCACAGGAAGTTAGTTATGACACAGAGGTGGGCAAGGAATAGCTGGGAACTACTCATGGGGCTAACAGTAGCCCAAGATAAGGTAATTGGCCTCTGGACCTGCAACATTCCAACCTCACCACCTCACTGCAGTTTTATCAGTCAATCAGTCTCTGTAGACACAGATTCTTTCCAGGAGTTCAAGTTCATAGTTCTCCCTGTTGGTGAAGCATCACAGGTATGTAAAGGAGCCATATGCTCCTTTATCTGTTACCTTTGATAAAACTATGTACTTGATTGTTTTAATTTTAGGTACAGTAATCCTATTATACATCATATATAAAGGTTATGTTAGACACAAAGGGTATTTTTAAAAAGTCAGATCAGGACCATGATGGCTAGTAGTTTTTATCCGCTCCAGGAATTTCTTTCTTAAAGCCCTTAATAGCTATTCCTGTCTCCAGAAGACTGCTGTCCTGCCCACTAGTCAACCTCACCTACCTAGGAATGAGCCTGATAGCTAAGAAGAACCTTATAGCTTAACTTTTCAGGTCAGTCTTTCAGAGAGCATAATTGCACAGTGTCCTGAGAAAATCTCTTGATGACAACCCAAAAATTACACATTCGGAGATCGAATCCCAGATCTGCAGTGGATTAAGTAACTAGGATTTAGGGCCTTCTCCAAGCAGCTGTAAAATGCAGACAGTGGCTCCTATCTTAAAGTCCTGCTATGATTTAGAGTTTAAGTGATCCCCCGAAGACCACGTGTTGAAGCTGGAAGGCTGCCAGCCTTTGACTCTGTTGGGAGGTAGTGGAACCATTAAGAGATGGAACCGAGCCACAGGGAGTTAGGTCACTGGAGATGTGCCCTTGAAGAAACAGAGACCTCAGTTCCTTCTCTCCTTTACTGATGCCCAGCTGCCATGAGACAAATCACCTTGTCTTTCTGTTCCCCCATACAGTAAGGGATAATAAACCTCTCCCCCTTTGAAGTGGATATTCTTGGGTATTTTTTGACATTGGTTGATATGACAAGCACTGGCTAAGGAATGGAGAGAATGTGACTGTTGCTTGGTAACAAGGCCTATTTAGACTAGTATTGAAGTGGAGAGTGGCTATTGGAATTTGTATTGAGGTGGGGAAAGGCAGCTTGTTCTCTAAAGAACATTCTTGGAAACCCCAAAACCATCTTCCCATTCTCAAGTATGTTAAGCCATTCATTTTTGTCACAAACTCCCTTAGCACCCACATGAGCCTGACTGAGCTGGTCTCTGACAGAAAGGAGTCTGCACTGAAAGTCCCCATGGGCTCACAGAGGAAACAGCAAAGTGACACCTGCCCAAGAGGGAAGCATGGGCTTGTGGGAAAACACAGCACAATGAGCTCATTGTGAACACTGGATAGTGTGGGTGTCTGGGAGGCTCCCAAGGGGAAGTCTTAGCTGAATAGGGAGGAAGTGCCTAGACAGAGGTGGTTAATCATTAGTAGCCTGGCCTTGAAACCAAATCCCTGTCTCCAAAGCCAGTGAACTTCTCACTGTAACACAGCTTCTTTGATTAGACTCATCCACCAAGTATTTTCTTGGCAACTGTTTTGTGGAAAAGGTGAATAATTACAGCTCTTATTTCATGAGAGCAACGTAAAATAGGACAGCCATACAGGTGACCAATTCAAGACATTAAGAAGCAGAAGTGAGTGGGGGGGAGAGGTACTGAGGATTCTGTCTTAGTGTTCACCTGGCTCAGACTCATTCCTCATACTCTGTGTGGGGACAGGTGAACAGTAGTGTCGCATCCACACATTCCATCCCACAGCTACGGGCACTACTAAGGAAAAAGCCAGGTGACTATATCAACCGCCTTATCTGTAAATTATAGCACAGTATCTTTCATTGCTTCCTTTCAGAAGCTAAAAAGAGCTCCTTTAACACCAATAGAAGATAAGAATTTTATATCCCACTATGAAAATATTTCTACTCACTTTACAACATTTTCTGCTGGAACCCATTTGAAAGAATTTCAACATCTCCACAGCTTTATCATTGGAATTGGCCTTTGGTCTACTTTTGGGTACTGTCTTTTTCAGACTGTTGATTTCAAACAGTCATTGAGAATACCACTCTGTGCTTTGCAGCAATGTGGGAATTATTTGACCCTTAATGGCTTGATACAGCTCATCTAAACAACCCACTGAATCCTGATGTCAGTACTCATCAACAGCCATGCTCCTTGTTCAGCTCTGACTCAACTGCAGAATCCTTAATTCAATCCTCCCTGAAACCAGTAAGCAACAAACATGTTCACTGATCTATTTTCAATCTTTCTTCTCCTAAAAAATTAAAGAATTTTCATCAAATTATTTTCTATATATGACTTTGACCCATCTTAAAAGATCATGTGTGCTGTCTGATCTGTAGTCTTGAAGTAGCCTTTATCTTTCATATTTATTTCCTCTTTGACTTAAAAGATCATTTATCACACTCTCCACGTTAAGATCAAACCTAATAGAAATTACCCTGATGAGGGCTGAATACTGCATTAATCAATGGGCATAACAATAAGTCACTAGGAGTTAGTGTAACTCTACATCCATTTAATAAAGTAATAGATTCTCCTTTAGTGCCAGGGAAGTTTCCATTTGCATTAAGTAGTGATTAACACAGATAGTTAACAAGTGTCAAGTTGCAGAGAGTAAGAGAGTGTGGGATGCTCAGCCTTAAATAGGGTATGTATATCACATCCCTTCCTCCCAAGCCTCTGGAATCTTAGAGGAATAGTGGGTAGAAAGAATGTAATAGCCAGAGGCATTTGATGATTACAAAGAAACAGTGTCTTCCGGACAAAACAGGACAGTTGTGCTTATGAATTCATAGCATTTACAGCAGCATACACAAGACTTGCCTAATCTCCAGCCTGACGGAATCCCACCCCAAACCTAGGAGCTCTTGGCAGCTGAAAGCCGCTGGGGGAGAATTTGTTTCCTTTATGAGCTTAGGCCTTGGTAAGCCCACCACACTCCAGTGGATGGCCAAACATCCAAGACTCAAGGGGGAGCACAGATTGGACTTGATGTGTGGGAAAATAAAAGAGGATACAAAGTCAGCTAGGGAGGGAAGATGGATAGACCTGGGAGTCAGGGGAAGAGTGAATATGATCAAAATGCATTGCACAAAAAACTCAAATAACTCAAAAAGAAAAAAAAATACTACCTGTGCCACTACCCCAACTTCTGAAATAATTTAACCTCTACTTACTACCTTCCAGCATGTCTATGTTTAAAATGCTCTTCCCCAAAATCTATGCATTTTCTGGACCCATGGGAGAAACTAGCCACTTACATCTGAGAAGGCTCTGTAAGGATCTCACGCTGATGTATTGTCAGCTCAGTTTTGTTTCAGCCTGGTCCCAGAACTCTCTTTCGTATCCCAGGATTTCTATAATCTCACAGAGATTAATGGTCCATCTTCCCTCCTTTCCTTTAGTTTTAGAGCAGTTTCCATTTTTATTTCTACTATTATTGTCAGGTTCCGTCCGTTTTCAGGTTTTTCAGTGGTGAGCAAAGCAGAGACAGAGAGGTAAATATAAAGACCCAAGATGTGATCTTAAAGGAAATCCAGATTATTGTGTTTTACTGTTTCAAGCACAATCCAACTGACCTTCTTCAAATTTGTTGCCATTTTCTTGAATCTCAGGATCCTATCAAAACTAATAATTTCATGTATTATGGTCATTATAATAAATGTAAACTTTTTCATCTAAATGCACTAGTATTTGTATAAGAACAGAACTATAATGCTTAAGAACAATGAAAGAAAGTATAGTTGTTGCTTTTTTACTCTTTGGGGGACCTGCCACCCAGCTCCCAAATAAATACACATGGAGGCTTATTCTTCTTTATAAATGCCCGGCCTTAGCTTGGCTAATTTCTAACCAGATTTTCTTAATTTATCCCATCTACCTTTTGCCTCTTGGCTTTTACCTTTCTCTATTTTTGTACATCTTTTCTTTCCTTCTTATTCCATGTATGGCTGTGTAGCTGGGTGGCTAGTCCCTTCTTGTCTCACTCCTTGATTATTTTTTTTCTCCCAAAATTTTTCTTCCTATTTATTCTCTCTGCCTGCCAGCCCCACCTATCCTTTCTCCTGCCTTGCTATTGGCCATTCAGCTCTTTATTAGACCAATCAGGTGTTTTAGACAGGCAAAGCAACACAGCTTCACAGAGTTAAACAAATGCAACATAAAAGAATACAACACATATTTGTATCATTAAACAAATTTTCCACAGCATAAACAAATGCAACCCATCTTTAACTAATATTCTACAACAGGAAAGTTTTTATAACTACAAAAGATGAAATTACTAGGGACTGTTCTAGCCTCTTTAATATGTAATATGTTAAGCCTTCACCCATTGACCTGACAGAAACAGCCTATTAAGCAAGGATCCAAAATGGAAATTCCACAAAAGTTTAAGAAACAAGTCATGTTAATAAAATATTTTACTTATTCTCAGATTATCTAAGTAAGAAATATAGCTTCAGTTAATGTATATTACACTTGACAGTGGAGTAAGAAAACTTAGAGTGATGCTTCCATTAATAAAAGAGAGGCAGCGACAGAAAGACAAACATGGTATGTACTCACTCATAGCAGGATACTAGACATGAAACAAGGATGACTTGTCTGCTACTCACATCACCAGGGAGGCTACCTGGAAAACAGGACCCCAAGAAAGACACAGGGATCGCCCAATGACAGAGAAATGGAATGAGATCTACATGAACAGCCTGGACATGAGTGGGGGTAATGAAAGGCGAGGGTTGAGGGAAAGAGAGCTTGGGGGAGCGGGAGATCCCAGCTGGATCAACAACAGAGAGGGAGAACAAGGAATAGGAGACCATGGTAAATAAAGACCACATGAGAATAGGAAGAAGCAAAGTGCTAGAGAGGCCCACAGAAATCCACAAAGATACCCACACAACAGACTGCTGGCAGTGGTCGAGAGACAGCCCGAACTGACCTACTCTGGTGATGGGATGGCCAAACACCCTAATTGTTGTGCTAGAAACCTCATCCAACTACTGAGGAATCTGGATGCAGAGATCCATGACTAGGCCCCGGGTGGATCTCTGGGAGTCCAATTAGCGAGAATGAGGAGGGTTTATATGAGCGAGAATTGTTGAGACCAAGGTTGGATAAAGCACAGGGACAAATAGCCAAATGAATGGAAACACATGAACTATGAACCAATGGCTGAGGGGTCCCCACTGGATCAGGCCCTCTGAACGGATGAGACAGTTGATTGGCTTGATCTGTTTGGGAGGCATCCAGGCAGTGGGACCAGATCTTGTGCTCATTGCATGAGTTGGCTGTTTGAAACCTGGGGCCTATGCAGGATTGTTTGGCTCGGCCTGGGAGGAGGGGACTAGACCTACCTGGACTGAGTCTACCAGGTTGACCTCAGTCTGTGGGGAAGGCTTTGCCCTGGAGGAGTTGGGAATGGGGGGGGGGGGGTTGGGGGCAAGGTGAGGGGGACGGGAGGGGGGAGAACAAGGGAATCCGTGGCTGATATGTAGAACTGAATTGTATTGCAAAATAAATTAATAAAAAAGAAAAAGAAAAAAAAATAAAAAAAATAAAAAAAAAAAAAAGAGAGGCAGCGAAAATTAGAAAGTGGGGCTGGGAGTAGAAAGAAGGAAGCATTCATATTTTAAGAAGTAAAGTTAAATTAACTAGGGTAGATTCAATACAGACTTTGAAAAAGATAGACCAATGGTGACTATTATCTACCTCTCATATTTTTCTTAGAAACTGTAGATAATAGTATCACTCAGAGAAGTAGTTTAGGAACAAAATAAGAAAGAACAATTTCTCCTCTAAACTGAAGAATGAACCGAACTAGGACAATCAGCCATGTGAGTCTGAGATGAGCCGAAAGCTCAACACAGGGATTAACCAGCACAAACAAGGAGGACAGATGCAGACTGAGCAGGGAGGAAAAAGTGCATCTCAGTAACATCATCAGTGTTTATGGGGCAAACAAATGCCTGCTGCAGAAGAGGCTGGGAAAGAGCTAATTTGTGGTCCCACGAAGACTCCTGAGACATTTATGATCTGAGACATTCATGGGGAAAGTTCTTCTCACCATCTTGTACTCAGCTTGGCAAGGTGTTTAACTCCTCATATTCATTATCACTTGCCCATTACCAGTGCGCATACTCAAAAAAAATAAACATACTTCCTCCTTTACGTGAACTAAAATTCTTGTTCTCCTTCAAACGAAACAGCAATCTGCAGTCTGAACAAGTAGCTCATTGGCAGGTCACTCACATAGCATGAGTACAACTCTAAGTTCAAACCTGAGCATGTACACGCACATGCACACACACGTGCACAGGCATACACACACACACAAGAAGTCATGCAGCCTCTAGTCTTCCAAGGACGTCTCCTTATGTTCCATAAGGTGAAAACAAATCTATTGAATGTTTAAACTGTAAAAGAAAAACTCTCTAAGTTTCCCCTTAGCAGCTTTGCAAAACACAAAATGCTTCCTCCAGATGTTTCTCAAGTTGTATCACAGTGAACCCAAGCCAAGGAGGGACCACGGTGTTCTCCAAAGAACAGAAACCCAGAACCTAGTCACCTCAGAAATGAAAAATAGAAGATAATGAAAAATGTTATCACGACTGAAATTCTGGAGTTCTCAGTTGATGTTTTGTTTTGTTTGTTTTTTGGTTTGAACAAAAATCTTTCAGAATAAAAGTTAAAGATATCATCTCATCTCTGGGTAATTGAGTGAGAAAAATGATCTAGTGCGTTATTCTTTCTTCCTTAAAACCAATATTGACTTACTCTTCCTAGAAAACTACAAAATCACTAGCATACACAATTAGACAAAAGTATCTCAGTCCTACCCACTAGATTTAGTATGTGCAATCTATTCACACATTTCTTTCTTCTTAGAGAAGAAAACAAGGCTTAAGGATATGAAGGGCTCCCCTGGCGTCCTGCAGCTACCCTGGACAAGGTCTGCTGCATCAGCACCTTGGACACTTCAGCTGTCTACAGCGTGGACCATCATCGACTTTCTGTTTCCATGGTGAATAGACTGTAGTAATTTGAGACCATAACTTAGGCATCTCTGAGGTGAAGTTCACTAGGCTTTCATCTCTGTCACATCAAATGCCTCAACTATTCTTCACAGTGGATAATAAATGGAGTCACCCGGATAGAAGAAATGGGTAACTTTATCACCTATTACTCTGCCTCTATCTCCCTGTTGAATATGAATTAATGAAAAGATAACCAAATAAGATGTTGACATCTCATAGTCAGGTAAACTTTGCAAAATACAAATTCCATAACTGCTTTCCACTAGCTTTTTTCTGCCTCTAACACTAACATGGGCAGGAAAGACCCATCTTTTACCTAGGTTATAAGACAAGGATGAAAGTCACATAGGGCAGTCATGAAGTTGCATAAATATGTATGAGCTGACCTCAATACCCGTGAGAAATCTCAGCTAAGATCTGTAGAGCCAGTCAGACTTTCCAAGTCCAGATTGGCCAATCTTTAGCACATCCAATATGCTTTTTGGTGAGCCTACCCCAACCAAAAAATGGTGCCCCCAACCAACCAACTTATATTCACATTGTTAACAAGTTTGAGCTGGTAATTGAGCTAGGCCATTTGGGTCCCAATGGTCTACAGATCTGCCTTGTTGACAACAAGGCCAAAATACCCAGAAAGGATCACTCTGAACAGAAGCACCTAGAAGGATGTCAGAAGACTTTTCATTACATGAAAGGAAAGTTTGAGAAAGATGAGCTTTCCTGGCTCATGACTGGATAGTATTCACTGAACATGTGAAATAAATTTGAAATTATACTTATTTCATCTTTGGTTTGAAACATGAAATTGGAAAAGTAACTTGAACTCTTTTTTAGGGTCCTTCCTAACCTTTCCCCATTTGTCCCCAGTCTTGCTTAGGTTACATCAAGGCTAGTGAGAAATTGAAAAGCAGCTGGGAGGTGGTGGCATACGCCTTTAATCCTAGCACTCGGGAGGCAGAGGCAGGCGGATCTCTGTGAGTTCGAGGTCTGACTGGTCTACAGAGTAAGTTCCAGGACAGACTCCAAAGCTACACAAAGAAACCCTGTCTGGAAAAACCAAAAAGAAAAAAGAAATTGAGATGCTCTGAGAATAGGAACTTTTCTGTGCTTCTGTGGGCAAAATGAGAAACAGGGCCAGAGAAACATTAACCAACAATTTACTCCCCTACCTACCATAGTTACCAGGCATTATTAGTTTGGTTCCAGGAAGAATGTTCACTCGTGTTCTCTGATGGATTGTGCAGCTATCGAAGTCCTGAAAACCTAAAGTGGCATGTAATAGTCTAGAAGACTAAATGGGATCTGCTCATGGTCATAATGTTCTGAATGTCACAGCAATAGAGACAATTAGGTCAGCCTAATGGCTACACTGCCAGAAGACCTTAAAGTATTCATAGATCTCCATGGACTCCTGTAGGACACTGTTTTGCTTACAGTCATGATCAGTATTTTAATATTTTAAAACCCATCTTATGCAAGTAAAGTAAAATTAGATACTGGGTGCTGGGGATTTAGTACTTGCCTGGCATGGGTATGACTGCCCTGAAAGTTCTGCCTGTCTAAATAGAGGAAATTCACCAAACTTCTAAACTATAACTTGAAAAAATAATGTGAAGGACTTGAATCAATTTCAACGGAAGTCAAGCGGATGAACACATTACTGGAAAGAGAAAACCTGGGTGACATTGATAAGGAGTGGGACATCTCCAGCCTGGAGGCAGCTTGAAGCAGTTCTACAGTGGAATTAACAAGAAGAAATCCAAACGTTCAGGACAAGTAGAGCCTGACATTACGAGAAATACTCAGCGTTAGAAGATGCATCAAAACAATCCAATTTCAAGCATGTGCAGGCAAAATGGCTTTCAAAATCCATCAGAAGAAGGAAAAAAAACTCCAGAATCACCAAAAAGGATGCTTCACATGAAAATTCCCATCTTCAAAGAGTAGGAAATTTTATTTCCGGTGAAGTATAAAACTGTTCTCATTTGATGTTAAAAAGCAAATAAAGTGAGAAGACTTTTTTGTCTGGAAAAAGTTTAATTAAAAAAAAAAACTAGTGCATATGGAACAAACTCTAAATGATGAAGTTTTGGTTGAGCTCTTGGGCAACTGTCATGGTTTGTGTTGGTAACTTGACAAAATCTACTATTACCTGAGAGATGTGCCTCTGGGCATACCTACAAGGGATGATCTTAGCTAGGTTAACCAAAGTTAGAAGACTGGTCTCTACTGTGGGTGAAACCATTCCCTTTGCAGGGACCCTGAACTGTACACAGTGAAGAAAGGGAGCTGAGCACACATATTCATTCATTGTCCTCTGTGTCTCGATTACAGATGCGCCATGACCAGATGCTTCAAACTCTTCCTTCCATCTTGACTTCCTGCCATAGTGGACTGTGCCCTGGAACCGTGAGCCGAGTGAGCCTTTCTTCCTTACTCTAACCCTTTGCTACACATGAGAGATCACTGCATCTGTGGTTCATGAAAAAGACAACATGGCTAGTGAAGGCTTGAAATTGAATATAATTAATGGGTCAGAAAATGGGGCCCCTAGAAAGATGAATCCAAAGGAGTTTTTGTGAAACCGACTGATACTGCTCAGTTAAATACAGCTTATCTAGATGAAGACTGCCAAGGTTTCTAATGCGTCTTCAGCTGGCTTGCTTTAACATTTCTTTTAAAATTCTTAAAGAAACGAAACCAAATGTACCCTATAAAATAGTCACTGGAGGGTTGATGCACTGAAGGACGCCAAATAAGAAAGCTCCAGTACAATGTGACAGGGTGCAGACAGAGGAGAGGCAGAGAGTCAAAGTCCTTGCTAAACTGTACTGAGAAAAAGAAATGATGTTGTGTGTGTGGTGACAAACATCTGTAATACCAGCATTTGGGGAACTGAGGCAGGGAGACTGCCAGGAGTTTAAGGCCATCCTGACATGCACAGAAAATTTATAGGCTTGCCAGAACACAGTAAGACTTTGTCTCAAAGACAGTGACAGATAGACAGATAGACAGGAGAGGGAGAGAGAGAGGGGAGAAGGGGAGGGAAAGAGGAGGAGAGGGAGATGAGAGAGAATATATGGATTTTATCAAGTACTCAATTAGCCCTAGAAAAATAGTGGATAATTTTGTTGAAAATATTAATTCTATAAAAAGCTGGACATTGCACACACATTTGTGAGGGGTAAGAGATAGCTTAAATATTTTAGAAAGTAACTCTATTTTCCAGAAGTCCTCAAAATGGATCACAGACCTCAATGTAAATCTATAGGACTTGTAGATGATGAAAGAGAAACTCAAGCTGGTTTGGGGCTTGACAGTCACTTTTACATAGAACAGCAAAGACCAAGAAGAGGGTGTGGCAACTGACTGGAAGGCGTTTCAGACCTGAGCAGTCAGCAGACACTGAGACTGCTGCCAACTTCAGGTGCTGCAACAATAGGAGATGCTGGTGCTGGTGCTGGTACAGAAACAGCCTTTGGCTGTCTTGTGGCCTACATGCTGGAAACCCTCTGCTGAAGTGGTAACACCTTCTTCCATGTGCTATCCTGGGATTTGCCATGGCTCAGTCTCTTTCGTTTGATAGTTGCCTTCTTGATCTTGTTTGACATGTAGCCTAAATCGCTGCTTGAAATTTTGGCACTCGTGGTAATTACGAATATAGTTTTCGGGATCTTACTGTGTGTGAGTCTGAAAATGCTGATGTCACAGAAATGTATGTTATTTTTAAAGTCATCTCCTTAAAGATTAAAAACTAACCTTTGGCAAAAATGAGGTAATACTAAGGTGGACTTACCTGAAATTAAAATTTTCTGCCCGGCAAAAGACAAAAGGGAGAGAAAGAGAGAAAATAAAAAGAGAAGTCACGGGCTTACAGGAAGAATACTCGAATGCATTTATTTGATAAAGGACTGTTACTTAAAAACATAAAAACCTTAAAACTCAACAATAGGAAAATAACCTAATTTAAAATTGGCCAAAAAAAACTTTGACACCTTACCAACGAAAACAGACAAAGGGCAAATATATACACAAAAATAAATTACGCACCACATGCTTTCAGGGGACTGCAAATGAAGACTTGGTTAACTACATTAAGCCATGCACACCCTTTAGAATGGTCCAAATGTAGGATACTGGGAACATCAAGTGCCACCAGGGATGCAGAGTTACAGGAAGTGAGGATGGATGGAGCATGACAGGTTCAGCTACTTTTTAAGACAACCTGCTGTTGTCTTACAATACTAAACATGCTCTTGTAATTAAGCAACCCAACCACTGCTATCTAATCAAGGGGCTTGAAAACATGCCCATATAAAAACATAGCCGGGCGGTGGTGGCGCACGCCTTTAATCCCAGCACTCGGGAGGCAGAGGCAGGCGGATCTCTGTGAGTTCGAGGCCAGCCTGGTCTACAGAGTGAGATCCAGGAAAGGCGCAAAGCTACACAGAGAAACCCTGTCTCGAAAAACCAAAAAAAAAAAAAAAAAAAAAAAAAAACAAACTTAAACATGTTCTATTCATGTTTGCCAAAACTTGAAAGCAACCTAGATATCCTTTAGTCGATTAATAGAGAAAACAGCCATGGAAACTTCAAATAAGGGACTATTATTCTGTGATTTTTAAAAAAAAAAAATGAAAGAAACCTAAAGGTCTATATACGTTAGATGCCAAACTCTAATACGGCATTCTGAAAAGGCAAAACTATGGAGATGGTAAAAACAAGGTCAGCAGTGCCAAAGGTATCAGAGACGGAGACAAATGGGAACAGAGAGGGTAATTAGGGCAGTGAAAGTGTCCTCATAACACTGTGATGGTGGATATGGTCGCTGTACATGTGCCTAAGCCCACAGGATGGACACCAACAAAAATGAGCCCTAAGGTCAACCAAGGACTCTGGATGGTAATAATGTGTCGATACAGGTTCATCATATGCGTCATCTGGGTGAGGTATGTTGATAATGAGAGAAGGTAGGAATGTACGCAGACAGGAAGCAAAAGAGGTATTTTCTTTACCTTGGTCTCAATTTTGCTGTGAACTTAATTCTGCTTCTTTTTTTTATTAAAAAATGGGGGTGATTTTTTTAAGGTAATCTTACACAACTAATGATCACTAATGTGTCCAATAGGGTATTTAGAAGAAGAAGAAAGGACTACCAGGAAATCTAGAGAGGAGACAGATCACCAATCCCCCCGGAAAAGGTGATAACTCAAGCTGAGATGGTAGGGCACCAGAGGGCCAGAGCCAGGTTAGCTGCTGATTCAATACATCAGTTGTCAGCACTGTGGAACGGTGAGACTCCATCAGACCACTTCAATCCCTGGCACACCAGGTCCACAGTGCACAAGGCATAACTCGCCCTGATGCCCTTTAAACTGGCAGCCACTCGGGGTGTTCTTTGATTCATTCTTTCCACCTGAAAGGGGAACATGTCTCCCCAGTCATAACACCTACCAGTGGGCTGTAGGAAAACAGCAACAGCAGAGATAAAAGGCAAGTGTCCCAATTATAGACAAGAAATCCATCCAACCTGCTCTGTTAAACACACTTGATGAAAAGAAACACAGAAGTATCTGACTTTCCGAAGCTGGGAAGTTTGGAGAGCACTGGTACCCTTAAAGTTGATACTCGAAGCAGAGCTGCATCAGATTCTATTCACATCTCCACAACATCTTCCACAACATCTCCACAACATCCTCCACAACATCTCCACAACAGCATCCTGTCACCCAGCCATTTCCACTGAGATCCTGGAATAATGATGATGATTCTCCTCCTTCTCCTCCTCTACCTCCCCCCCCTCCTCCTCCCCCCCTCCTCCTCCTCCTCCTCCTCCACTTCCTCCTCCTCCTCCCCCTCCATATGTGTTTAGTGTGATCTTAGTACTTGGGTGATCAAGGTAACAACAGCAAGCGTTGGGAGTCCAGCCTGGACTCAGTAAGAAGAGAGAGGGGAAGGGAAGGAGGGTAAAAGGAGAGAGAGGGGAGGGGAGAGGGAGGAAAGGGAAGAAAAGGAATGGAGGAAGAGGAGAGGAAGGAAGAGAGGAAAGAGGAAGGGAGGAGGAAAGGAGAGAAGGGGAGGCAGAGGAAAAGAGAAGAGGAAAGAAAAGGAACTGGGGGAAGAGAATATATACAAGTGTTTATTATTATAAAGTAGTTCATGAATCGAAGGCCTAAAAAATACATAAAATACACGAATGCTCTCTACTTAAAAATAGTGTATCAAATCTCATGTTGCCACTGGTCCTTCCATACTTAAAAAACAGAAGGGAGAAAACACCCCCAGTGACTGACAGCCTTTGAAATCTGACACGTCCTTAACCAAGCACACCACATTTGAAAACCATAGTAAATACACTCCAATTTCTTTGGCTAGAAATTAAAAGCCCAGTCATAAGAAATGTCAAGAAAGAAACCCCTCACTTTGTTCCTGTATTTTTTTTTTCAGTCTACAGATCACTTATGCAACTTACTTTACAGGGAAGTATTTCTAACCACCTTCTCCCATCAGCTCTCTACTCACAAAAATCAGCAGAAGGGATGGTGCCCTGCTTTGTCACAGGCTCAGCCTTTAACTCACTAGCCTAGCAATTACTGCACACACCTATTCGAGATGTTTCGATCTATGTTAGCACTTTTCATTCAGGAAAAAAAATCCGTATGTTCCTATTATTATTATTATTATTATTATTATTACTATTATTATGTTTTGTTTAAAAAGGCGATTATATTTCCAATGCCTTGCCTAAGTTTGCAGTACATACTCCAAAGCACAGAGGAAGCGGAGCACAACTAACTAAAACCGCCAACACACACTAGTGGAGTGACTAATTCTTCTAAAACACAGGTCAAGCGTTACAGCAATACATTCCTGACAAAAACACTAATTTTCTCTCTTAGCTTCTGGGCACGGAAGTTATAGTTTAAGAAATTAATAATAACTTTAAAAATCTGAGATCATATTATAGGAAAGAGTTGACGAAGAGTCTTGTGAAGCCATGTGTTCATTCTGAGAAAATATCTCACAAACTAAAGTTAGACAAAATAAAACAGAAAAAAAGAAGACCCATGTCACATTTCTGACTATATGCACATTACTAATGTTTTATCTGTTTCAATTACCTACCCTACTCTTTGCTGCATCCCTGACTTTATGGTTTAAAAAAAAATTTCTTTTTTTAACTAACATTTCACAAAGGTGAGCCACAGGTTTAGAGTTCTTTCAAATTAGTAATTGAAACATCTGCCAAGTGGAAAAAAAGCACATCGTTATTCACAAGAATAATAATTTGGTTTTTTAAAATAATATATATTGGTGGGAGGTGGAAAGGCGGGGGTTGGGGAGCAGGAGGCGGGATGAGAGGAGGATCTGTGGTTGATACGTAAAATTAATAAAAAAATTTTAAAAAAGAATATATCTTGGTTCTAAATTTCTAAAGCGTGAGTTAGTATACATAAATACTTTAATTCACAGCAGTTAATTAATGGAGAGGACAGGCATTTGGCAAGGAAGACATTTTACTCTTCATATTATCTGTCTGACGTTGTTAGAGAAAACATCCAGCCCCCACTCCGGGAGAATCCACCGGGAATGTGTTCAGAGGCTCCCTCCAGCAGAGGGCATGGCAGATTCAACATGGAAACCCAGGCTTTGTTTATCAGCCAATCTCTCTCACTGTGGCTTTGCCTGGCGACTTTTACAACCCACACTGCATTGTTACTTCCGCCACCACAAAATGGAAACTGTGTGTCATCTTACCATTTAGCAATCCTATTTACCTAAAAGCCAACTGTAACAACAACAAACTCAAAGGGAAGTCACCGGACATGTAGCTTTTACTTTAAATATGTAAGCCGGTCTTTAAAAAGACCTTAACATGGGGGTTTATTTTTGATGGAGATAGAATCCACTAGGTGCTAAGCAAGCACTCTGCCATTATACTCCCTCCCAGCCCAACGTGGGAACTTCGTAAGAAAAAAGTTTCTACCTGTACTAGGTACTACCCAAACTCTCAAAAATACCTGTGGTTGTAAACTTACACAAGTTTATCAAGCAACCACAATTTCCAGGGAGAAAAATAATTGTGTGCCTTAGTATCGATTGTCAGTCTGAAAAGGTTCATGAAAAAAAAAAAAACAAATACTTGTATTAAATACAAAAAGCGTCTACGACGGTCTGTCTTTCAACCAGTTGTTGGTAGGGTACATGTATGTTCACGTTTGTTGATATATAAAAAGGACGGGGCTTTTCAGGCTTCAAGATTTGGAAGAGGTTAAATATGAACTATTTGGCTTATTTTCCTTGCTTATTTATTATCCAGACAGCAACTTATTAAATATCATAAGCTTGACACTACACATCTGCATTGTCTTGATGGCTAATAGAATTTACACATTTAGAACCCAATTAACTCTGAGTTAGTCTTCACGATTTTTCTATCCTGAAAAGCTGGCTTTGGATTGCCCTGCTTATGCATGCAAATTAACGAATGTTGTTGAAGTTATGAAAGGTCTTAAATATAAGATCTACATAATATTTTATAAGACTGGCCATAAAACAAACAAACCAACAAAAAGTCACACTTGCTGCTATTAGACGTGAGAAACTAGGGCCCCAGCAGGGGGAAAGTGACTGTGCCAACAGATACTTAGCAACTCCTGGTTAAACACTGGCTCTGATTACACCTGCTGACAGACTCAAGTGTCTAGGGACTCCTGGCCGAGGAGGGGAACATCAGTGTCTTTGATTCTAACACCCAGGGTTGTAAGTGAAAAGTGCATCCATGTTTTATGTTGTTGAGAAAAATCAAAAATGTCTGCACATTACACGTATTTTAAACAGCAACACTCTTTCTATTATACATGCTTAATAAATAAGTATTAAACCATCAGAAATTAAAATAGATGTAGAACCTTGCAGTTCTATCGGGCTTATGAAGAATTCCATTTCACAGATTTATAAACATGCTTTCAAGCATTTGTTACTAAAATCAAAGTGAAATTCCTTTTGTAATAAAGGCTATACCTATTTTCTTCATTAGCGACTGCAGACCGTTCTCCGACTCAAACCCAGAGCTCAACTACCCGCAGCTTGTAGCAATGTGTTGCCTGGCTCCCAGTTTGAGGAACGTGTCTCCATTTTTCTTTTAGAAGGTCTAGTGTGAAGCAGGATAACTCGAGCCCACGCCACACTGTGCTGTTCATCTGTCTGCCCCGACTTTATGGGAAAACCACTTAGATATTCCGCTGCATCTTTCTGGTAACATAGGAAGCTGAATCAGTTTGTCACTGAAGTCATGGATTTGTTCTTACGAACGAGAGCATTTGAAAACCTGCGGGTGTGGAGATGGGTTTCTGAGGAATTCACAAATGAAGCTTGTCCAAGCAGACTGTTTACACCTCCCCGACTCTCCCCTCCAGCGCTAGCCCCACACCCCCACCCCTTAATTTAAACAGGTGAACAGCTGGTCAATTCTAAGCCTGCTCAACGAAGAATGACTCATGAGGAAATCCTGATTCCTTACACACACTCTGAAACTACAAAACGATCCGCCTGCATCCAAACTGCAAGATCTTGGGTTTCCCTTTGTATTTCTCACTATCAACTCAGATCTGGGCTGTGCCCAGGCAGGAGATACCCTTCAGGTCTCCTGCGTTGGGGGGAAGGACCCTGCCACGTCACAGCCTGCTGCAGCCAAGCCTTTAATGATCAAAAATCAAAAACACCGGCTTTTCCTAAGAGCACTTTCTCCACCTTCCTCCCTGACCAGCATGCATTCCCTTAAGGAATTCCAAGATGCCTGAGCCAACAGCCGAGAGGCACAGCACTTAGCTCAGGAGCCCACGTTTCTTTCGGGGTTCTCTAATTGTTTACGTCCTTCCCCCAGAATAGGTGGAGTGTCTTGAGTGGGGCCGGCCGGGCTCGCCCCCATCCCGGATGGCTGCAGTTTATAGGTGTCCCGGTAAATCTTTAAAGATGGGGAACGATAGATCAGTTGCAAAGGTGGGGCTCAAAAAAAAATAAAATAAAATAAAAAGGGAAAGGTACGGTCTTGGACCCTTCCCGGCTCTGGCCGCCGGGACAACCCAACAGCGCTCCCTCGGTGTCCCCGCCCGCCGCCTCCCCGCCTGTGTGCGCACGAGGCTGCGGCACCTACGTCAACAGCGCCCTCGCTTCCAGACCCTTCGGCGGCGGCGGCGGCGGCGGCGGCCGGGACTGCCGCAGGCCCGCGCGGCCCCGCCCTCGGGCCCTCCGCAGCCGGCCAATCCGCGCCCTCGAGAGGCGGGGCCGACGCCCCCAGGCCCCGCCTCTGCGCCGCAGCCCGCCTTAAAAGCCCGCGCCGCGCGCCGGGGCGGCGAACAGCTGCGCTGGCCGCGGAGAGTCTGAGTGATGCAAAGTGCCATGTTCCTGGCTGTCCAGCACGACTGCGTACCCATGGACAAGAGCGCAGGCAACGGCCCCAAGGTCGAGGAGAAGCGAGAGAAAATGAAGCGGACACTGTGAGTATGCCCTCTCTCCCGCAGGGCTCTCCTTACCCCTGCCTGGCTTTTGCTGCTAGGGACCGACCTTCCTTCGATCTCGGCTTTTGACTTAAGCTAACTCCCGTCTGCACCTCTGCAGAGAAACCGGGGAAAAGAAAGAAGGGAAAGTTAGCTTGCTAGATAGATCTCGTCGTTGTGCTTTTTCTGTGTGAGCTTAGAGAGTTTAGGAACTGCTGCGGGAAGTTGTTATGATGAAGTGGGAGGCAGATGGGCTGAGATGACTCCAGTTGGCTTTTTGTTCTGCATTTAACGCGACCTAAGAATCCTGCAGCTGAATAAGGGTCCGCAGCGCCCGGACATTGCATTGTGAGTGCTGCGCTGCTTACACAGCTGCTGGGTGATGTTTGGGAAGATTCTGAACGTATTCGCTTTAGATACGATTTTAAATCATAAAGTAGGTCTCTCCCAGTCACGACTGTGGAATGAGTAATTTGCTCTGCAGTATCTGCGGTGGAAAAGCACTGTGGGCGGTCGCGGAGGGGAGCTCGGGAATCCATCACACACACACACACACACACACACACACACACACACCTCTATGCACTGCCAATGTCGTCCCTTCTGCCTTGAGTGCGGAAAGGAATGGAACATCGGCTGGCTCAAGACACTTCCCCTGCTGCTGCTGCTGCTGCTGCTGCTGTTTTCAATCTTCAAATGTCACCAAGTTGTAGTTACCCATGCAGAAAAACCGCGACCTTTTTTTGTAGGTCCGAAGTAACTTGTGAAATTTTAAAATATCCTCCGCTATGTTATGTAGTCCTATCCTGCTTGGAAAAACTCATTATAGTCAGGTGAATGGATGAAATTATGTTCAATCCATGAGGTGCTGAGTTTAAATGCTCCGGGGATGAGCATTCTTGCCTGTCGGGTTTGTTTGTAGCTTTTTGGGTGACTGACCTTTATGCTGCTGCAACTGATGGTAAGTTTACTGTTCAAGAATTGCTGCTTGAAGTATTTTTTTGTTTTTCTCTCTTTTCTAGCTTAAAAGATTGGAAGACTCGTTTGAGCTACTTCTTGCAAAATTCCTCCACTCCTGGGAAACCCAAAGCCGGCAAGAAAAGCAAACAAGCTTTCGCCAAGTAAGTTGCAGAGATGAACATCTAGTCACTGAACAGGAAAGAGGAACTGGCTTGTGTGGTGTAGCTCACGTGTGGCACTTCTCTTGCAGGCCTTCTCCTGAGGAAGCGCGGCTCTGGGCAGAAGCCTTTGATGAACTGCTGGCCAGTAAATGTAAGTGAACCTCTTGAATTTGATCTCTTACTAGTATCCCAAGCGCCTAGAACTGTGTCCACACCACACATGAGCAGCCTGCAGGAAGTACCTCAGACTTTTACTGCATAAAGCCTGTTTTTCTTGCCCTGATTTCTCCAGTTTAATCCTGGAAAAGCATGAGGTAGTTACTGCAGGTGGGGAAGAAAAATTAGCCTAAAAAACTTAAAATGAGAGTTACTCATAGTTAGGGTTAAGTCAGCTTTTCCATTGCATAGAATATTTTCAAAAAGCTCTAGTCCCCAGAGAACCAATGGATGGCTATACTATCAATATTTGTTTTGCATTGACAGTGAAGTTAAGTATGGTTTTTGTTGCAGAATACAAATGTAAGCATTTTGCCTACTGGCATCTTAGTGCTTAAAGAGCTTAACTGTGAGAACGGCAGGTTGGAGTAAAATCTAGAAAACTGGCCATTCTAGTACTAGAAGAGCGGTGTGTTGTTGGGCCCCTCAGTTTCCATTCTACATGCCTGTCTTCTTGTGTTTTCAGATGGACTTGCTGCGTTCAGGGCCTTTTTAAAATCTGAGTTCTGTGAAGAAAACATTGAATTCTGGTTGGCCTGTGAAGACTTCAAAAAAACCAAGTCACCCCAAAAACTGTCCTCAAAAGCAAGGAAAATATATACTGACTTCATAGAAAAAGAAGCTCCCAAAGAGGTAAGAAAACATTATTCCTGTCAGCACAGTTTGGACGTCTTCAACACTGTAGGGACACACAAGAATTGAATATACCAATTATAGGGCACATGGGGAGATCCATGTATGGCTCTCTACCCCAGCTGTCCCAACATTTAAGTTTCTCCAAAGTTGATAGTTGTAACTGATCACATATTACCTCTTTTTTATGTTTTGTTATTAAGCATTGATTTGTAATGTTGAATACCAAATAAATCAAGTTTTGTTGTTTTTATTTTTTTTCAGATAAACATAGACTTTCAAACAAAAACTCTCATTGCCCAAAATATCCAAGAGGCTACAAGTGGCTGCTTTACCACAGCTCAGAAGAGGGTATACAGCTTGATGGAGAACAATTCTTATCCCCGTTTCTTGGAGTCAGAATTCTACCAGGACTTGTGTAAAAAGCCACAGATCACCACGGAGCCCCATGCTACATGAGACAAAGAGCCCCCAACAGAGGACATTTCATTCTGTCTCCCAAGAGGAAAGGCTGTGACCTGCCAAAAGACTGACCTTGAATTCAGCCTGGGTGTTAGGAAACATCACCCAGAACTATTGATTCAAAGTTGGGTAGTGAATCAGGAAGCCAGCAACCTAGGACAGGCTCTGTGTGAGAACAGCTTCCCTTGCTGTGTGAAGAACAGAGGGAGGGGACAGGGTTCTGAATGTGCTGTTCCTCACTGGGAAAGCAGGGGTCTGAGATGAAAGATACGATGGAAAGTTGTTGGTCAAACATTTAAAATCAATAGGTCTGGGATTATGTGGCCTTAGCTAGCTGGCTGTTCATCTTTCCCTACATCAGTCCATTGTTACCACGTAGTGGTTTTACTTCTAGTTTTAATATTTCAGTACTAAGGAACATTAAAATGTTTACTGTGTGCAAGGGTGTTGACGTTCTTAGGACTACAGGTGGTTAGTACTGTCCGTGTCCTGGATCACTGAAACCGAAGAGTATGTTTGCATTGTTTGATGGTGTGTGAGAGGCAATGAGCGCTGTTCTGTAGAAAACCGGTGTCTGTTATGAGTGCCAAAAACTGTCTTGCAGGCAGCTACACTTTGAAGTGGTTTTTGAATACTTTTAATAAATTTATTTTGATAAATAATGTCACTGAACCTTTGGAAGTCCAGATGTGATTCTGTTGTGTTTGATTTCAGTAACTGGAATTGTGTCAGCTATAAAAGAAAGCAACTTTCTAGTAAAGAGAGAGATGACCATGGGTTGATTATTGTACCAGTCCACTGAGAGCGGCGGACAGCCCTTAGAAGTGAGAAACGGTTGCTTCAAGGAAGATAAACCTATAGACATGATGCAGTTGTAAGAAAATCAGATCACATCCCTAGGACCACTCATTGTGAAAGTCAAGCTTGTTATTTAATAAAATAAAACGAAAAAAAGAGCATTGTCCTGTGTGTTAAGGACCAGTTAAAAATGCGTAATAAGAGAGCATGGTGGAAAGAAACCTGAAGGTTATGTGGCCAAGCGGCCTAAGAGGAGAAAGAAGTTGAAGGAAACGTATGTAGACCTTGGGCCTGCCTGTTTTATTATTGGCTCCAGAAACCTACACAGGACTGGCATGGGCAAGACACATACCCGATCATTGTTTCTTTTGTGATGGGTCAATGTGAGAATCTCAGAATTTTCCTGCATCTCCTGCCTTCGCTAGGCTAATAATCCCTTAGGTAGCGCTGAAGAAAGCAAGTGCTTTCCTTAGACTAAACGCAGGAATGTTCTAGCTGAGAAAGGCCTTCCTTCTGGCTAGTGTAGAGGAATTCCCTTTCCTTGGTGAGACAGGTTTTCAATTTCTGGAGGGGAGGGTGGGGGAGGGTTAGTAAATGGGAGGAGACAGGGCCCACCCTCAGCTTGAAATTGGAAGATCTGAGCCCGAGTAATGATAGTCGCGCAGCTTTGTGACCCTAAGAGTCCCCGTTTTCCACCGTGTCTCCTCAGTGTATACCTCTCTGCCCATCTCCCTGATATCCGTACATAATGAGGGGTACTTTAGAAATGTGAAACACTAAGAGGGGCTTTTTTTTATTTTTTCCCGATTTTCCGAAGGATAATGGCCCACGGTATTTCAAATGCTGTTTCTTTGTGACAACTCTAACTCACATCTTTAACCAGAGGTCTGGAAAAGGCACAAGTCCGGGAGGGGCTGCTCCTTCCTGTATCACCAGCAGCCCGAATGACATACGACAGATTGCTCTGATGGAAATGTGACACGAATGTGTCAGGTCTGCAGAGCTCTTAATTCATAAAGGCTTTAGCTAACAAAGAAAGCCACATTGCCCACCAAGTCCTATTTACTTGACCTCACACTGTGTCCGGCTTCTCCAGGGTTCCCACTCTGATGGAAGATGCCACCATGACTGCAATTAGCCCTCCTCCCTCTGCTCACCGTCTCCCACACCTCATATATTTCCTTCTTAGCTCTTAGGATCTTTTCAACACACAAACCTGATCTTGTCTCCTGTCGTTTACTAGCCCCTGACAGGTCTCCTAAACGTCAGGATGAAAGCAATCCCTAAGATAGCCTAGCCCCACAGGGCTGACTTCCTCTTACCTTCCAACCATGTACACAATTCCCTGCACCAGCCACGCTGGCTTTCTTCCATTGCTGGAAGATGCTCTGCCCCCCAGCCCCACGGAACCTTTCCTTCTGATAGTTCCTCTCGGCGGCACAGTGTAATTTTAGCTCTTACTCACCACTCACCTACCAACGCAATTGCCACTTCCCCAGGGAAGTGGACTCTGACCTCCTTCGCCTAGACCACATCCTTTTTTAGATGTCACAGCACCAGGTTCTAGAATTTAGGGTATTTAATAGAGGTATTTCCTAATAGGGGTTACATAATTATTGGATAATTTTATCTTCTCCAGCTAGACCGTGAAGAGTGCAAGTGAAGATCCTGCACTTTTTTTTTCTACTCTCTGCTGATTCCCAGCAATTGGTATATACAATGTAAGCAGGACAGATAGATGGATGCATGGATGGATGGATATTAGAAACTGTATGGAAATCAGTGAGATTAAAAAATATTTATCACTGCACAGAAAGATAAAGACAAAAACAACTGGGGATTTTTGGATGGAGTTACTGTTTTATTTTGTTCGTTGATTTAAATAAGAGATCAGATTATGGTCCCCAGGCTGGTCCTAAACTCCTAGGCTCAAATGATTCTCCTGTCTCAGCCTCTGAAGTAGAGGGGACTGTGGGCATATTTCACTGTACCCAGTTTTTTTAAAAAGGGCAAGATTTGAAAAGTCCACTGGCTTAAATGGCTGTAAATATTTCTAGAACTTTTTCATTTGACAATCAATCAATAAATATTTTTAACTAGGCATGTTCCCTGTGGCATTTGACCTTTGGTAAAAGGAAAAGCCAGCAACAAAAATAAATGATAAATAAATCAAAAGTTTTGACTTTCAGAGCTTCTGAAAGCTTAAGCTTTATTGAGATGGTATTTTCCACGTCTTCTTGTGTGGAACAAGCTGAAACAGATTTCAGATTAGAGACCGCATACCTCCACAAATAAGTATAACTTACTGTTCCAGTTTCCCACAGTTCAAAAACTTAGGACCCACAGTCCATTCATTTTGGTAATCTTTCATTGTCAATGTATTTTAATGCCAAGGATGTTTCAAAATATAGTCGTTTCACACAGTCACCCTGAAATAAATAGAAAGTTGTTTTTACATGTCATGTGAGCACAGGGAGGCAATGAGTGACTTTCAATGAAATCACCCAAAATTTACTAGGAAAGACTTTTAGGGTGTGTCTGATCATAGTATTTGATCATTTAGGGTTGGAGACGAGGCAGAGGTAGTGAACTTCCATTAGGAGGGGATCACATACAAAAACACTGGGATTCTGGTCAAGATGAGGAGCCTGCCCTGTGCCAAGCACCGTTTTCCTAAATTAGCCGGAAAGTGTAGCTGAGGGATTAGTCTCAGTCACGGAGAACATCACCAGTATTGAAAGGCAAACTTTGACAGGTCTGGCGCAGATACTTTTTGACGTATGTAGTCACTTTTGTCAATGGCAGCCAGATGAGTTCTCTGAAACTGTTGATAACTCTTGGCTAAGGAGTAGCTTGGAGTTACTCAATGAGATGATAACAACTTAAGAAGTTCTTCTGTGACCTCCAGGACAAGAGAGGTTGTCTAAGGCCACAGCACGAAATAAAGGGCTGGCAGAAACCACGTTTGATCCATGAACCAGCAAGGCCAACACACGACGTTAAGGGTAGGGGTGCAATATGATAGTAGGAGAGTAGTGCAAGAGGTGGAGGGCCTTGAATACTAAAGGTTAAGATTTTGTTATGAGCATTAGGCATCAAACTCAACTAAATGCATGGAAATAACTCAGCAATACGAAGATTGAAAGTATGGAAGCTGGGAAGTCAGTTAAGAGATTGTAGGTCAGATATGAAATTCCACTTGTCTACACCAGTACAAGAACAAATAATTCCATTTCGCTTATATTAAATTATACATTTATCTATTCTGGTCAACGCACCTTAGCCACAAGGCAATTGATGAAAAGACACCTTCCCTTTTCTCTAAGTGGCACCTATTAAGTAATGGATGAAATAAACATAAAAATCAAAATGTAGCCAGGTATGGTAACATGCTTACTCCCAGCACTTGGCAGGATCACAGAGGAGGAGGATCAAGAGTTCAGTTGAGGGCGGTGGTGGCGCACACCTTTAATCCCAGCATTTGGGAGGCAGAGGCAGGTGGATCTCTGTGAATCTGAGGCCAGCCTGGTCTACTGAGCGAGATCCAGGACAGCCAGGGCTACACAGAGAAGCCCTGTCTCGAAAACACCCCCCCAAAAAAAGAAGAAATAAAAATCAGTTGTTTGAAAGGAAGAAAGGAAGAGAGGGAGGAAATGAAGGAAGGAAGGAAGGAAGGAAGGAAGGAAGGAAGGAAGGAAGGAAGGAAGGAAGGAAGGGAAGAGGGGCATCTTATAAATAATGTGAAGGATTTTGTAAATAGAGAGAGGATAATATTCAGGAGGAGAAATCATCTCAACGAGGAACAGCAGGATTACATCTTCATTGTATGATGATAATTTGGAAGGTGGGTATTTTAAAGCGATACATATTGGAAATTTACTGTTGACTTTAATTTTGGGAAATATTTGTGAAGGGTTCCTGAGTCTAGAAAACACAGAAGCATAGAAGAGATGTGTTTTGAAAGACAGATCAAAAGCGGAACTCAAACACTGCATTTCGTTTCATTTTTTTTAATGTTTATGTACTTTAATTAAAACAGAACTATATCACACTTACTCTCTTCTCTTTCATCTCTCCCCCCTCTCCCAGGTACCCTCCCTCCAACTCTTCCCACGCACCCCCCACCCTAACTCTTAAATTGGTAGGCTCTTTTTCTTTGATTATTGTTGTTGTTGTTGTTACACACATTTATATGTGTGAACAAACATATAAATACAACCTGCTGGATCTGTTTTTGTGGCTTACGTGTATACGGTTTCAGGGCTGACCACTTTGTATTGAATAAGTCATAAGGGGGCCCATCCCTGGGAGAGGCTAATTCTCCCTCTCCCAGCAGTCATCAGCCATCTGTAGTTCGTTGCCTAGGGATGGGACCTGTGAAATGTTTCCCCGTTCATGTATTTTGATATATCCACCGTCCCAGTTTTGTTCATGCAGACATTTCTAGGGGAGACTGTTTAACCTAAAACTTCCTGATATTCTGGCTCTTATAATCTTTCTGACTCTCTTCCAAGATGTTCCCTGAGCCATACTCGGGTACTGAGCTGGGGAGTGGATGTATCCACTGGGGCTGGGCTCCTCATGATTGATTGGTTTCTTCACTGTGTCCGGTTTCAGTTTTCTGTAGTGGTCTCCATTTGCTGTGAAGAGAAGCTTTTACAGTGCAGGGTGTTAGCTGCTATCTGTGGGTATAAGGATAAGACTTAAAATACAGTAAGGAATTATAAGTTGATCTAATAAAGTGGTGGTAGTAGATCATTTTCTAAGGCCCGTGCCCTCACTAGCCCTGGGTATTTGGTTGGATTTACAGTACCAGGCATGATTTTCCTACTGTTGAGTGGGCCTCAAGTCCAACTAGACAGCTTTAGGTTACCATCAATATGTGAGGGCCACTTACTACACCTTTATGGATATCTCGTCATGTTGGTGACTGTTGTGTTCATAGGTGTGGCAGTGGGCCTAGACCATTAATTCCTTCCTTCACTTGGTGACTTGCATAGTAGTTTCTGGAACCATGGAAACTACACCACAAGAAGGAGGCTTTCAGGTTTGTGGTGGTATTGTATTCCCCCAAAATATTGTGCACTCTAATAAACTTATCTGGGGTCAGAGACTGAATAGCCACCATATTAAACATAGAGGTTAGGCAGTGGTAGCACACGCCTTTAATCCTAGCATTCCAGAGGCAGAAATTCCTCTGGATCTCTGTGAGTTTAAGGCCACATTGGAAATAGCCAGGCTTGGTGACTCACGCCTTTAATCCCAGGAAGTGAGCCTTTAATCCCAGGGAGTGATGGCAGAAAGCAGAAAGGTATATAAGGTGTGAAAACCAGAAACTAGAAGCTTTTGGCATTTGGCTGGTTAAGCTTTTAGGCTTCTAGCAGCAGTTCAGCTGAGATCCATTTGGATATGAGGACTTAGAGGCTTCCAGTCTGAGGAAACAGGATCAGCTGAGGAACTGGCAAGGTGAGGAAGCTGTGGCTTGTTCTGCTTCTCTGAACTTCCAGCATTCACCCCAATACCTGGCCCAGGTTTGACTTCATTAATAAGACTTGTTAAGATTCCTGCTGCACAGGTTACATTTCATTTTCTTAAAATTAGATTCCATAAGCCCATGACCTATGAGTTCATGATCATGGTGCTTCAAGCTTTATCAGATCTTCCTCCTCAATACCCTAGGTACCTCTCCCCCCGCCTTACTGTGTTAGTCACTTTTCATCATTGTAACAAAATATTTGAGCAAAAAAACTGTGGTGGATGGTTTTATGTCAACTTGACACATGCTAAAGTCAACTGAGAGGAGGGAACTTCAATTAAGAAAATGCCTTCATAAGGTAGGTTTGTAGGCAGGCATGTAAGGCATTTTCTTAATTAGTGATTGGTGAGGAAGGACCCAGTCCATTCTGAGTGGTCCCATTTCTATGCTGATGGTCCTGGGTTCTATAAGAAAGCAGGCTGAGCCGGGCGGTGGTGGCGCACGCCTTTAATCCCAGCACTCGGGAGGCAGAGCCAGGAGGATCTTTGTGAGTTCGAGGCCAGCCTGGGCTACCAAGTGAGTTCCAGGAAAGGCGCAAAGCTACACAGAGAAACCCTGTCTCGAAAAACCAAAAAAAAAAAAAAAAAAAAAAAAAAAGAAAGCAGGCTGAGCAGGCCATGTTGAGCAAGCCAATAAGCAGCGCTCCTCCATGGCCTCTGCATCAGCTTCTGCCTCAGGTTCCTGCCCTGTTTTGAGTTCCTGTCCTGACTTCCTCCAATGCTGGACTGTGATGGGGAAGTATAAGCCAAATAAACCCTTTCCTCCCCAACTTGCTTTGGAGATCATGGTGTTTTGTCATAGCAACAGAAACCCTAACTAAGACGACAACTTAAAGGAAGAAAGACGCATTCTTATCAGGTTTTCGGAGGTTCAGCGTCTGATTGGATGATTCCATTGTTTTATTCCCCATAGCAAGGTATAATATCACGACAGAAGGACAAGGTGAAAGGAAGCTTTTCACATCATGACAGTCAGTAGATGAGACAAGAAGGAATATATATATATATTACAAAGGCACAACCCCCAACCAGGCTAAACCTTCCAATAATGCCATCAAATTTTGAATCCAGGCATGTCATCTGTCTCACCCAGTGCAGCCACCTCCTTCAGCTCCTGGTCTTATTGTGCACTCCTTCTGTGTAAACCTGGTACCTCTTTTATAAAGGATCGGTTAAGGAGGCTAGTGCTTACCACAGCAATAAATAAGTAATAAATAAATAAATACACAAATAAGAAAGGAGTTGAGACTGAGAATAACCATCGTGTTAGTTTGAAGGTAACAGAGCAGGACAACTGTGTGGAGTAATTTAAGACTAAGGGGGATACACTATTCAATAAAGTAATGGAAGCTTATTGTGAATGATAGGATTTGTCAGTTAGGTAGACTAGATTCAGATTTGATGATAACCAATCAGTGAAACAGGTATGTCCCACCTAATAGAAATAGAGAAGGAAGATATGGTTGAAGTGTTCCAACAGCAGGCAAGTGTCTTAGTTTGGGTTTCTATTGCTGTGAAGAGACACCGACCACAGCAACTCTTTTTTTTTTGGGGGGGGGGGGGGTGGTTTGTTTTTTTGTTTTGTTTTGGTTTTGTTTTTTTTTCAAGATAGGGTTTCTCTGTGTAGTTTTGGTGCCTGTCCTGGATCTCACTCTGTAGACCAGGCTGGCCTCAAATTCACAGAGATCCACCTGGTTCTGCCTCCTAAGTGGTGGGATTATAGGCATGCGCCACCACTGTCCAGCCACAGCAACTCTTACAAAGGAAAATATTTAATTGAGTGGCTTACAGTTCAGAAGTTTAGTTCATTATCGTCATGGCAGGAAACACGGCTGCACGCAGGCAGACATGGTGCTGGAGAAGGACCTGAGAGTTCTACATCTGGATCCACAGGAAGTAAACTGACTCACTGGGTGTAGCTTCAGCATAGATGAGACCTCAGAGCCCACCCCCACAGTGACACACTTCCACCAAGGCCACACCTACTGCAACAAAGCCACACCTCCCAATAGTGTCACTTCCTATGAGTTTATGGTGGTCAATTACATTCAAACTACCACAGCAGGAGATATCTACTTAAAAGAGAACCTGCTACTTTACTCCAGAATTTCTTTTTTTTTTTTTATTTTTTTTTTCTTTTTTTTTTTTTTTTTTTTTTTTATTTTTTGCAATACAATTCAGTTCTACATATCAGCCATGGATTCCCTTGTTCTCCCCCCTCCCGCCCCCCTCGTCTTCCCCCCAGCCCACCCCCCATTCCCACCTCCTCCAGGGCAAAGCCTCCCCCACCGACTGAGATCAACCTGGTAGACTCAGTCCAGGTAGGTTCAGTCCCCTCCTCCCAGGCCGAGCCAAGCGATCCTGCATAGGCCCCAGGTTTCAAACAGCCAACTCATGCAATGAGCAGAGGACCCGGTCCCACTGCCTGGATGCCTCCCAAACAGATCAAGTCAATCAACTGTCTCACCCATTCAGAGGGCCTGATCCAGTTGGTGACCCCTCAGCCATTGGTTCACAGTTCATGTGTTTCCATTCATTTGGCTATTTGTCCCTGTGCTTTATCCAACCTTGGTCTCAACAATTCTCGCTCATATAAACCCTCCTCATTCTCGCTAATTGGACTCCCAGAGATCCAAAAATGTGAAAGCTACCATTTGATTCCATCATATCTGTACTACTATAGCTGATTTTCTCTATTTTTTCGTTTTCCCCTTCCCCATTCCTTTATAGTACATAAAGTAGCTAGTACATGTTCATCAAAAAATTATATAAATTCATTGATTCAGTCAGGACTCCTCATGATCTGGTCACCTCTCAGGATTAGATCTGCTAGGTAGATCTAAGCCCAACTTTCAGCAAATGAGCCTTTGAGGGAATATCTCACATCCAAACCATAACTCTTATCATAGTCGTGGACTTATTCCACATTGTCACTCTTACCTAATGATCAGTAAGCCCCAGATCCTATACCATGCTTCCAATCAGTTCCTTAGAATACTGTTTGAATAATGCTATTCTCGAGTGATTTTTTTATGCTCAGAAAAAATAAGAGGTTTCTAACAAGGTAAATTCCTGTGCAGAAGGCTACAACGTTTCTAGATTTCAGTGGATTTTTCTGCCCATTTGACCTTATTTTCTGATACTGACTAGAAGTATTTAATATTTTCTTGTCATTTCTCCACAATTACTAGATGAAACACTGCACCTTGCATACAATTGCTTTCTCTTCCCCTAACTGCTACCTAGTTTTCAAGGCACAGCTGACGTTTCAGCTTTGCAAAATCTTCCTGAGAACATGTCTGTTTCACATTCCAGTGAGGTGATCCATGATGACCACCGTGACTTAGTGTGTTTAGTTTGAAAAGTAGCTGTAATTGTCCAGATAGGAAGGCTATTTGGTTTAGTGTGACTAACTTATGGGTTGACTGAGTGGTGAACTCTCATGTTCTCCAATAAATTTGTATGCAATAACAAATGATTTCATTTAAATATGCTAAACTCACTTGCAAAAAAAATGAGTTCACGAGTCTATGTAATTTTTTCACCTTGACTGTATATGTCTACCTTACAAATTTAGAGAACACTGAAGCATGTGGGTCTTGGATAAGGTCTTAATGTTTGGTTTTCCCAAATCTCAAGTCCATTCATTATTTATATAGTTTAAAAAGTGCACTGATGCATATGCAAACTTCCTGGGGAGACTTTGTGTTTATTTAGCTTGAGTGTATCTTAGACACGTACAGACATCACACCATAATCAAAATAATTTTAAAAAGAAATATTCCAAAAGAGAGTGAGAAGAAGCTGTTGCCTGGTGACTGCTTTGGGGGTGAGGAGGACCCCAGAGTGGTAGCTGTCGTTGTTTTGTTTTGTTTTTACTTTTTGTCTTGCGTTTTAGTGCATTTTTGGGGCTTCCAATCTTTTAGGCCCATTTCCAGCCTCATTTCAAATCACTTTCTCAGTCTTAAGCCTCAGGATGGAACCTTGGATAATCAACAATGACGACATTTTGAAACAGCACTATTGAGCACTTTTGAGAATACTGCATTTTCAGGAGCCTGGTGTAGTCTGGCAAGAGTGAGATAGCAAGCTTAGGTTTAGAAAGAAAGTGGTGTTTTTCCCTGCTGATGAGGAAGCTTACGCATTGATCTTCATTTGGCACAGACCCTCATAGAGGTGGCTCTCGTGGAAGGGGAGAGGTGTGGCATCAGTGGAGCATGAATGTCAGGACTTAAAGTCTTACTTCTTTCTAATGTTTTCAATTTGTTTCAAGATCCAGAGATTCAAAAACACTGTGATGTTTCGTAAAAGTACCACTAAAGTATGGTGGTATATTGTGTTCCCCAAAATATTGTGCACCCTAATGAACTTATCTGGGGTCAGAGAACAGAGCAGCCACTAGATATAGAGGCCAGAAAATGGTGGCACACACACCTTTAATCCTAGCATTCCAGAGCAGAGATCTGTCTGGATCTCTGTGAGTTCAAAGTCACACTGGAAACAGCCAGGCATGGTGACTCACACCTTTAATCCCAGGAAGTGAGCCTTTAAGCCCAGGAAGTGATGGCAGAAAGCAGAAAGGTATATAAGGCGTGAGGACCAGGAACTAGAACTGGTTAAGCTTTTAGGCTTTTGAGCAGCAGTTTCAGCTGAGATTCATTCTGGATGAGGACTCAGAGGCTTCCAGTCTGAGGAAACAGGATCAGCTGAGGAATTGGCAAGGTGAGGAAGCTGTGGCTTGTTCTGCTTCTCTGATCTTCCAGCATTCACCCCAATACCTGGCTTCAGGTTTGATTTTATTAATAAAAACTTTTTTTTTTTTTTTTTTTTTGGTTTTTCGAGACAGGGTTTCTCTGTGTAGCTTTGCGCCTTTCCTGGAACTCACTTGGTAGTCCAGGCTGGCCTCGAACTCACAGAGATCCACCTGGCTCTGCCTCCCGAGTGCTGGGATTAAAGGCGTGCACCACCACCGCCCGGCTAAAACTTTTTTTTTTTAATGCCAAATGCTGTTTATTGAAGGAGGGAAGAGGTCTTAAATACAGGTTTACAGCACAATGGGAGAACCCCAGAAGGTTAATAAGAACTTTTAAGATTCGTGCTACACTAAAGTCATCAACATTTTAAGGTTAATAAATAATGTAACCATTTTAGAAATAACTTTGATTGTGACTCATTTGAAGGAAGTCACAGTTTTGTTTTTAAAAATAAATAAATAAAAGGAGCTTGTGAGTATCGCACAGTATCGAACAATGCTAAGCCACTTTTTGGACTGATGTATTTGTCTTAACGTCACTGACCAGTTAGCTCATGACGGTATTTGGGGTTCCAGGATGCATCTGATTTTGATCCTGACTGAATGGACTATTGTCTTCATCCAGTCAAGCATGGCTGGCAAGTGTTAGCTATGGCAGCTGCATGTGAAAAAAAACCTCCAAATATTTCAGAGGAGCTGTGCACCAGTACAGTGTGACTGATCCAGTCCCCACCGCCCAAGCAAGAATCTGGTGACATTAGGGAGGTAGCTGTTTTGTCTGTTTTAATTGGATTACTGAGTGCTCACATGAGTCTTGCATCAAACATGTGCTTTGAAACATTGTCTCTCAATGCCATCTAAACAAGTGCTTCTAGCTTTGATGAACTCTAAAACTACCTAGTATTCATTTTTTGAATTTTGCTTTTGATGTCAAGCCTATGAACTCCTTGTCCAGCCCTAGGTTCCCAAAGATTTTATCAGTTTTGTGCCAGCAGGATGGGGACATCTCAGTTGAGGCTCTCTCTCCCATGATTCTAGCTTGTGTCAAGTTGACATAAAACCAGCCAACGCACAACTCTTCAAGTGCATCAATAGAGGAAGATCAACAATCCACAGCTGGAAGTGAGGATGCTCTCCAGGCAGTGGAAACAGTCCAGATTAAAGCTTTCGAAACATCAAGGAGAATGGTTACAAGATCAAGTGTCAGGAGAAAGGATCCCCACATCCTATAACCCAGATGGAAAGCATGAATTTCAAGAAGACACTATTAAGGCAAAAGGTCCTTAGGGGAAACCATAGTGTCACCCTTCAGATGAGCAGAACCAGATGCTGCTTCTCTGCAGGGGTGCCACTATACCAGGAATATGGCAGCCTAGCCAAGAATGTATGTGAGTTCTGCCAAGGAAGCTTCAGTAATGCCTGTGCTACAACATGATTGTCCCATCATTCAAGTATCAGGCCTGAGGATTTGCAGTTCCTGATCACAGCAGCTGATAAAGCAGTGTTCCATCAGCCCCATCCTAAGACTTGAGTTCAAAACCTGAACCAACACATTCATATAGGGCCACTCTCTGCTTATGCTTGATGTTAGGATCCTCTTAGACCCCATCCTTAAAACTAAAGTGGAACCAAAGCCGGCAGAGGTGGCTTAAATAAACCAGTTGCATGGAGAAAAGATGGAGTGTTCTGGAAATTTTGCTCATTCTCTCTACTGGCTGTATAAATTCACTCTGTTAATGCTTCTCTTTCAAAATTAAAGGGGAGTAAGGAATTAAAGAAGGAAGGAAGGAAGGAAGAAAGGAAGGAGAGAGAGGAAGTAAGAGAGGGAGGGAAGGAGGAAGGAAGGAACGAATGAAGGAACAAAGGAAAGAAGGAAGGAGCAGTCACAGTCACTTCTTATCTCTCTGGATCCTCTAACCAAATGGGCAATCCTGTCTCTATGGATCCTCAGACTAATGGGCTGAGATCCTGTCCTTACCCAACTTATATTCCTGTCTCCATGTCCCTAGTGCTGGGATTAAAGGCATGAGCCTCCCAAGTGGTGCACTTTTCAAGTACCGGGATCAAAAGGGTGAGCCTCCCAAATGTTGGGATCAAAGGCTTGAGATTCCAAGTGCTAGGATCAAAGGTATGAGTCACCACCGGCCTGGACTCTGTTTCTCTTTTAGACTGGTTCAATCTCGTGCAGCCCAGGGTCCTAGAACTCCTTATCTCCCTGCTTCCTCCTCCCAAGTGCTGGGATTAAAGGTGTGTACCACCACTGCCTGACCTCTATGGTTAACTAGTGGCTAGCTCCACCCTCTAATCTCCAGGCAAGCTTTATTTGTCAGAACACAAACAAAATATCATACAGCTGATGTTCTTTCCCTTTCTCCTACAAACATATCTATAGAAACTTGAAGAGGTAAAGAGGTAATTTTTCCAAAACTAATTACATAAAACGTTCCTTGCATTCAGGAACCATCAAGAAGAATAAACAAATACACACACACACACACCTTCAAGTTGCTGAAAAGATACACATTGAAGAAAACTTTGTAAGCAAATCACAGTAAGTGATTTAGCACTTAGAAGCTATGGTAAGAATCACAATGGACCTGGGGTTAGAAATCACAGAAATGAAAGAAAGCATGATGAAATAGTTAATTTCCTACATGATAACGAAATAAAGACTTTATCAGACAAGTAAAACATGGAGGGAATTTATGTCTAAACAGTCTTACATAACAGTCTTACATGTTAACATAAGCTTTTCAGAGAGATGGCGAATGATATAGGTCAAAAGCTCACATCTCAGAAATGATCACAGAGGAACCAATGAAGATAAAGTATAATGGTTTGTTGTTGTTGTAGTTCTTAACTCATTTGAACTATAAGTGCTTCTTTATGTTAATCATAGCAACCATAGTGGAATGATTATAGCTTATGGAGAAATGGGAGGAATGCCAGGGTTGCGTTAGGGACAGAAGTGAGACACTGGGAATTCCCTAGCTTACATATGCTATATATAAAGTGGTATGTTATTGTTTGATGACAAATTTAGACATCTTTGTAAATGCGTGTTGGAAATTCCAAGGTAAACTTATATTTTCCCAAAAGAGAATAACCAAGCATAAAGGAGGAGATGAAACAGGATCTTCCAATGCTCATTTTAACTGACAGAAAACTGAAAGAGAGAAATGGAGCCACAAATACGGGTCATGATCAGGAAACAGTCATAAATGTGGAGGGCAGTGCCGACATAAAAAAAATACAACTCTCACTTCTAAAGGGACAAGAAATAGTTTATCCTGGAACCAAATATGAGTGAGCATGGGCTAGGAACGCAGATTTAAGTCACCCCAAACTTCATGTTACATTTTGTAATCTGTTTACTGAAGTTGCTATTGTAACAGAACAAGAAAGTCATAAATCAATCAAGCACTTTTTAAATACCTTGGTGGGAACACCAGAGGGGTGGGTTACGGCAACGGCAATACAGGGAAATCTGTTATGTAGGTCTCACAAGCTCTCTGACAGTATTCTTCCCATTTCTGTTTGTGGAAGCTATTAGTGGGCTAAGTTAATACGCTTCAAAAGGTTTCGTCTGGCAGACAAAGGAATTTTATATCAGATACAGAGGTGGGAAAGGAATGACTCACAAGAGGCTAAACGATAGTCCAAGACAAATTGTAATTAAGCTCTGGACCTGCAACATTCCAGCCTTTCCACAAACACTAGCGTTCTAAATCAGTTCATCAGCCTTTGCAGAAGGTTAAGTTGGAGGTGCAATTTCTTTCTGGGAGACTTTGTTCAGCAGGAAAAATACACCTTAATTATGAAGAAATCTATGATCGATACTCTTGAATACCATTCTGAGAAATAATGAACACCAAAGCTGAAACAAGTAGAAGAAAAGAAATAGCAAACATCAGAGGAGGGATCAATGCAGCAGAAAAGCGGCAAGAGTAGCCTTGAGGAAACAAAACGCTTGTCCTGAGATTAGTGACCTGGACGAGCCATAAGTTCACTACGTAGAGGGGAAAAGGCGACACATTGCCAAGATCTGTATTTGGCAGCTGGCATCACCACAGGACCCACAGATATTAAAATCATAGGAATCCAAAGATTCAACAGCATACATCAAACTGACTGTTTTCTTAAAACTCACAAACTACTGAAATTCCCTCAAGAAGAAATTGATAATCTGAAGTCTTGCATCTGTTAAAAATTCATTTCATATGCAAAAATCACTTCCACACATAAACTACAGGTCTCAACAGGCCTCTGCCAAGTTGCATCAAACACCAAGGAAGAAATAATACCAAATTTGCATAAAGCCTCTCGGTCATTTCAATTTCAACTTTCAAATGCATATAACGTCAGTGACAGCCTGACACTATGTAAGTCCCTCACTATGAAAAATAGTTGGAGGAATTCATTGAAAAGAAGGAAGATTTGTTTTTGCTCAGTTTCTGAGATTTTAGTCCATCACCCTTGGTGCCATCGCTTCGAAGTCTATGATGAGTCAAGACGTCATGGTAGGTGCTTCAGGGTCTGTGGATGAGTCAGGAAGTCATGGTAAAGGGCTTTACAAAGCAAAGCAGCTTGTTTCCCAGGAGCTAGCAAAGAAAAAGTGACAGGAAGAGGCCACAGACTAGATGTATCTCTCTACGTCGTCACAGACCCAGTAAGCCACTTCCTCCAACCAGGCTCTGTCTCCCACATTTCCTTCACCTCGCATTAGGCAATTGAGATTTTGTATCTGTTAAGAGATTAACCCATTGACCAAGGTTAAAATCCTTAAGACTTACTTCCCCAAAGTCCCATCTCTGAACTCTGCACTGAGGGCCAATCCTTTAATCCACTCCAGTTGCAAACACAACAGACACTAAAACCAGAACAAATGCTTTACAAGAAGACATTAGGATGGGCATGGAGGGTGCATGCCTGTGATCTTGCATACAGGTAGGGGAGGCGGTAGGACCACAGGTCTGAATGAATGACCCAGGCATGGTGGCTCTTACCTGTAATCCTAGTACTTAATAGGCTGGAGCAGAGGATTACTGCAAGATGGAGGCTGATCTGGCCTACATGGAGACTTCTAGATGAGCCTGGAATCAGCCGACAGCAAGACACAGCAGAAAGAAAGTGGATGAAGGAAGGGGGGAAGGGAGGGAGGGAATGACAGGAAAAGAGAGGAGGCAGGAGTGTGGTGATATTGTGTCCCCCAATATATTGTGCACCTAATAAACTTATCTGGGGTCAGAGGACAGAACAGCCACTAGATAGACATAGAGGCCAGAAAATGGTGGCACATACACACACTTTTAATCCTAGCATTCCTGAGGCAGAGATCCATCCGGATCTCTATGAGTTCAAGGCCACACTGGAAACAGCCAGGCATGGTGACACACGCCTTTAATCCCAGGAAGTGATGGCAGAAAGCAGAAAGGTATATAAGGCATGAGGACCAGAAACTAAAGCCTTGTTAAGCTTTTAGGCTTTTAGCAGCAGTTCAGCTGAGATCCATTCGGATGAAGACACAGAGGCTTCCAGTCTGAGGAAACAGGATCAGCTGAGGAACTGTCGAGGTGAGGTGGCTGTGGCTTGTTCTGTCTCTCTGATCTTTCAGAATTTACCACAATAGCTGACACTGAGTTTTTTATTAATAAGATCTTCTAACAATTCGTGCTACAGCAGGAGGGAGGGAGGAAGAGAAGAAGGGAGGCAGAAAAGGAAGGGAGGGGCAGGAAGAGAGAGGAGGCAGGAGGGTGGGAGGAATCATTACTGCTAGGATCAGGAGAAAGACAAGGAGATGCACTTCTGGCGTATCTGTGAATGCTCAAATAAGGAAAGTTAAATGAAGCTTACCCAGCTATCTCCTGAAGTTAAAGTGATATTTACCTACAGAATCTGAAGGGACCAAAGGACAAGGGAGTCAGTCAGTGAGGGTTCAGGATACAACATCAAAAGACACAAGTCAGTTTCACTGACCTGTCTTAGCACCATACAGTGAGGAACTGAAACATATAGACTCTACCAACAGAAAACACACACCCTGAAGGACAGTGTTTTGAAGATCTAAACACTGAAACTACTGCTGAGAAAAATAAAGGGCCCATAAGTGGATAAAGAATCTGTTCTTGTAGGAGGCACAGCCCAGAGACAGCAGAATTGTTAAGCACGCCGGTCTGCCTTCTCCAACGGAAGGAAGAGTGAGGCCTGGTCACCCAGAATGCTGCAGTGAAAGTGATCGAACAAGCTGGTGATTGATCCTCTGCTGTTCTATTAGAAGCTGGCCTTCATCTGAATCTCCCCCCACATCCCAAGAATTGTTTAAACCCTACTCCTGGGCTTTGTCTCTCAGTGAACAGATCTCATCCTTGTGAAAGGCCTCTACCCATAGAACCCACCCTTACATTTATTACAAATCCTTCCCTAGGCTCTAGCCCTCAGTGTAACATGAGTCTTAAAAGATCTTATTAGATGAAAACCCAGAGCCCGATAATAGGATGAGAACCTGAGAGATCAGAGGAATAGGAAAAGCCACAAGCTAACCTCACCAACACCTCAGTCTCCAAAACGAGACCTGCTTCCTGTCTACCCACACCTATATGCCTATATGCCTTTCTGTTCTGCTATACGAGCTACATCACTTCCTCTTCCTGCCCAGCTCTGTCACTTTCTCTCTGTCTGGACAGACTTCCAGACCTCCCTAGTTAACTAGTGTTGGAATTTAAGGCGTGTGCCACCACACCTGGCTTTGTTCCCAGTGTGGCCTTGAACTCACAGAGATCTAGACAGATCCCTGCCTCATGAGTGTGTGCTACCATTAAAGGCGTGTGCTACCATTGCCTGACTTCTGTTTAATATAGTGACTGGCTTTTTCCTCTGATCCTCAGAAAAAATTTATTGGGGGACACAGATAAAATATCACCACACCTGAGCACTGTTTGCCAGTCAATAGAAGGCATTCTTAAGATAAAGGTCCCAGGTACTTTGCTATAACAGGGTATTTTGCAAGGGAATTTCAATATAGCCGCCCCCTGGAATCTTTGTTATAAGAATTGTCACATGGAGACATGTAAGAAAGAGAGACCACAGGATCAGTGTCTCTAGAAGTTTTGATCCAGTCTGACTGACCAAGTCTGGTTGTACAGTTTTCCTTCTCACCTCTTTACAGTTTTTTTCCCTGCCAGCCGTGATCCCTGCAGGGACCTTCCAACATATTCTCATTGGTCAGAGGATTCTAGACAGTTCTGCCTAATCCAATTTAGGATCAATGCAACCCTAATCAAAATGTCAGGTCTTTTGGACCATCATTAGTCATAAATAATGTTCTCTCTCTCTCTCTCTCTCTCTCTCTCTCTCTCTCTCTCTCTCTCTCTCTCTCTCTCTCTTTCTCTTTCTCTCTCTCTCTCTCTTTCTCATTCTCTCCTCCCTTCCTCCATTCCCTTAGATTTATCATTTTCTTTGCACTCTGCTTCTGTACTTAAAAGTAAAAGCTTTGAAGTCAGAAAGACCAGCCAGCACAAGCTGAGCAAAGTCAGGAATGATCCCAATGTGATCTGTGGACTTGGCAATAATGAGGTGTCAGTGTGGATTCCTCCTCTGCAGGAAAAGTTCTCACCCTCATGGAAAACACAGATAATGGGAAGGACATTGATAATGTCATAGGGGGATGGGCGTATGAGAAATCTGTGTTTTCTGTCAGCTTTGCTCTAAACTAAAACTTCTCTAAAAACCTGGAGTCTTTAAAAACAAACAAAGAAAGCCCTAATTGCCTCGGACATGTTTGGCTGCTCTAAATCTCTGCTTCTTCGTTCATCAGATCAAGGTAATGATGCTTACCTAAGGGCTCCATGAGATAACACAAAGTGTTTAGGGCAGTGCTTGCTTCATAAAAGCCATCAGCGAAATAATTAAAGGTATGGGCTGAGATCTGGAGATTTCAGCGAGCCTCCCAGTTAAGTGCCCATGTGAATTCGTACAGGAAAATCCTTCCTCATCCCAAGTCCTTCAAAGGATGAGCCATGCAGTGATGTTTCAAGGTGACTCAGTGAAATGCTGTGGCTGCATACTCAGTCCCCTGCTGGCCAGGAGCAATCACTGAGCAACAGGCACTGATGGGGGTGGGGGTTGGGGGGGGGGGGTCGTCACATCATGTGTCACCTGTGAGACTCTGTCCATCTTAGGAATCAGCTGGTGCACCCAATACAACTTGCGCTGTCGGAGGGTTATGCTGTAATCGCTGGGATAGTCGCTTTATTTATATTTATAGTAGAATTTTTGGTTTTTGTTTCTTCTCTCCCCTTCAAAAGCATAGGTTTCTCTTCTGAATAGGAGGAGTCCGTGGGGGGAAAACACACTTCTAAATACACTTCTGAGGTATCAATTGCCATGGTGATGCTGATAAAACAACACCTGGGAGAGGGTTTTGAGGGAGGAAAGGGAGGGTCTCGGGAGAGGAAATGGAGCAATGCACAAGTCAAACAAATGGTAAGGATGAATGACCTTTTCCTTCCAGAACACTGAGAAATTTCCCCTTCGTTTGTATTTCCATGTCCAGAAGTATCATGGTAAGGACTAGGGTCGAATCCAGCCACATTCTCAGAAATCTGTGTGTTTGTTTTTAGATAACACCTTAAAAGGCTAGGTATATGGTATATATATATATATATATATATATATATAGAGAGAGAGAGAGAGAGAGAGAGAGAGAGAGAGAGAGAGACAGAGACAGAGACAGAGAGAGACAGAGAGAGACAGAGAGAGAGACAGAGAGACAGAGAGAGACAGAGAGAGAGACAGAGAGACAGAGACAGAGAGAGAGACAGAGAGA
This sequence comes from Peromyscus californicus insignis, assembly GCF_007827085.1. Taxonomy (NCBI): domain Eukaryota; kingdom Metazoa; phylum Chordata; class Mammalia; order Rodentia; family Cricetidae; genus Peromyscus; species Peromyscus californicus. Next base: position 30,088,532 of record NW_026294436.1, on the reverse strand, counting down.
CAGAGAGAGACAGAGAGACAGAGAGACAGAGAGAGAGTTTAAAGGGCATTTTAGCTGAGCATGGGTGGTTCTTACCTGCATAGTGGTTATCAGCATTTAGGAGGTTAAATTGCTGTCAGTTTGAGGCTATCCTGGGCTACATAGTTTCAGGTCAACCTGGGCTACACAATAATTGAACTACAAATAAATATTTTATGTATAAGATAGTTTCTTTTCAGATACTAACCAGATCTCATAGTTATATCTATGAGGAAAAGTTTAACTCAAATAGTTACTTTCTATTTTGTTGCTTTGGAATATAACAGACTTAATATCTGTTTCTTAGCTTTTAGGGATAACTTTTTATTATTTTCCAATCTGTAAGAGCTATGAATCAAATACTTTATTTGCCAGATTAAATGAGGCAAAAACATGAACTAAGTTGCTTTTGTTCCAGGACTTACTGTGTGTGCTTGTTTATAGCTCCGCAAACTCATTTTCAGGTAAAAATATCCTATGTGGAAAATATAGCTAATCCTCATAGCACACTACAACTTGGCAACGCAGCCCTCCACAAAGCTCTGGTTGTTTACCCTCACACTTTCATGGCTGACTGACTAGGAGCTGTGGCTGGGTCTGTTCTACAGGATCTTGACACAGTCAGCCAGGAAAGAAGTCAAAATTCAAATTCTGAATTCTGGCCTCAACTGAAGGTGATGTAGCCTTGGCCCCATTGTAAAGCTGAGCCCCAGAAGTTAGGGACCATCTTTAGTACAAGTGAAGAGCTCGACCAGGTCTGCTGATCTCCTCTGGGTTCTCTGTCTGACACCCTCAGTTCTGAATATGGGTGAACAAACTTTCTGTGATCCTTTGACCAAAAAAACCAAAAAACTAGTCTACATTTTTGTCCCCTCTGTTTTGAAACACATATTTTTTAGGATCTTTCAATGAATTCCCATATAACTTTGAATCACCCCTATCATGCCCCCGTTAGCAAAAGACATACAATATAATGTCTATTTTTATAATTTTCAAGATTTCAGTTCAGTATTCTTTCAGGTGCAAGTCAGAAAATAACTTGATCCTCAGTGGTCAAGGGACGCATTGCATTAGGTATGGTGGTAGTTGCCCCTGCTAGAATTCAGATTCTTTTTGCAAAGTTTCTTGTGTTATTGGAGGTCCGACATCAGAAGGGAGAATGCACTTGACTTTTAGGTTTCACGTATTAGAATGATTAAGAGAGTGAGCCCCAAAAGAGCTTAATATGAGCAGCTTAGGGTACATGCCAACACTTTCATTCAGCCAGGGCTCAGTGCTGGGATTGCTAGTCTAAGCAGAGCAGCATGGCTGCACAGGAAGGGCCACGGTTTTGTAAGAGTGTCTGGACTGGGAAAGGAAGAAGTCCAGAAGAAAACTCGCCCATCTCCTTTTGATTATATAGCCCTGGGGCTTACCTAACACTTGCACATAGAAATAGTGCAGGTTGTAATCTTACCTATACATAAAAGAGGTGAGATAGAAGGTCTACACAGAAATTTGCTGAGGGTTACATTAGTGCTTTGTCACCATCTTAGTAGTTTGTTTCGGAGTACTTCTAGTGGTTTCTATCCCATGGGTGAGTCTGAGACTTGGTTCTCTGTCTTGTCGGACCCTTTGTCTTAATTAGGGTTTCTATTGCTGTAACGAAACACTGTGACCAAAAAGCAAGTTGGAGAGGAAAGGGTTTATTAGACTTACACTTCAGCATTGCTGTTCATCACTGAAGGAAGTCAGGGCAAGAACTTGTACGGAGCAGGATCCCAGAAGCAGGAGCTCATGCAGAGGTCATGGAGGGGAGTTACTGGCTTGCTTCCCATTGCTTGCTCAGCCCACCTTCTTAACAGAACTGAGGTGGACCAGCAGCACAGGGATAGCACCACCCACCATTGCAGTAGTGATTGTTTGGTCTAGGGTCATGCAATAATGGGGGACAGACTATCAAAGTCTATTAAACCAGAAGCAGACTTTATTTCCACTCCCCCCAAAAAAAGAAGAAGAAAGAAAAAAATCACTATGGGGCACAAAAGCTTATCAGCTAGCTGAGACCACAACCAGTGTTTGAGATTCTGAGGCTGTGGCAATGGAAATGGGTTCTGGCCCCCTTTTTATAGTAAGGAGGAAAGCATCAGGCATGAGGTGCATGCTAGGATTCACGTAGAAACATCAGGCAACGGGATGCATGCTAGAACTCATGTAGAAACATGTATTAAAAGTTAACTTTGGTCTAGGCAGTTGTTGGCTACAAGAGGCAAGGGGGTTAAAAGTTAACCCCTGGCTCTTAACAGAGGAGCTGGCTGTGAGCAGAGAGCCATTGTTAGAAGTTAACTGTTAAAGCTGATGACTGTCAGCTTTTATTTTTTTAGGTTTATAATTTTATATTTCTATATTCTTGGACTCTTCAGTGATCCTCCATTGATCACTAAATGAGAAAATGCCTTACAGACGGATCTCAAGGAGGCACTTCCTCAGCTGAGGCCCCTTCCTCTGATGACTCTATAGCTTGTGTCAAGTTGACACACAAAACCACCTAGTACACTCCTGGAAGCCAAGGAAAACGAATTATATAATGGCCAAGGTAGACAAGTAAGTGTCATAGTTATTTGAAAACTCCCATTATATCTAAATATTCATCAATATTTTATAATATCCTCTATAAATTTCCTATTTAAGTTTAAATAAAGGATTGATTCCAGAAGTTGCTACATCAAGGCTGAGGGTGTAGTTCAGTAGTAGACCAGTTGCCAGCATATACAAGATCCTAGGTCTGATCTCCAATGCCAGAGAAAATTAAGATGAAACTCACACACACTCACAACCAAATTGTGTCATCCCAAGAGAATATGCTGTGTTTATCTGGTTTTAAATAACCCAGAATAAATAAATACCAATAGGCGTGGGTAGAGCCGCTTTTCCATAGTAATAACTTGTTATCGTGAAAAAACAGGTCATTATGGTGAAAGTCTTCTTGACTTCTTTGTGCACTTTATTTTAGAAGCAACTTTAAATCAGTAAGAGGCAAAATGCCAAGTGGCACATGGGGAATTACCAGCTACTTGCCAGAGGTGGAAACTGTCCAAAGGTGAGTGAAGGTGAACAGGGCGAAAACAACTCTGTTGTTTACAGGATGGGTTTTTGTTTGGTTTCTGTTCCCTTGTGAGAACCCAGAACTCAGCTTGTTTTCAATAAAGTTGGCTGATTTTCTGGAACTTATTTATTAACCTTTGAGCACTATAATTGGAATTGTAGCCTAGGAGAAATAGAAAGCAGCAAAGGGCTGGATTTCTATTGAAGATATTTTCCTATACTTCTAATACATTCTCATAATATTTTGAATCTTGCCAAGGACTTTGATTCCCACTGTTATGTACTGGGGGTTTATAGATTTAAAAAAGGAACTCTCATGTTTTTGAAAAAAACACATTACCTGCCACCCTAAATTCTAATACTCTGTTGACAAACTTTGAACTTTAATTAGGAAGATTTTTGAAACATCGAGAATTAAAACATGAAGGAATGGTTAATCACACAGACTGCTTAAATGTTTCCAACTTTCCCCCACTGGCCTTGATAAGATAGTCAAACAATCCAGCAGCAATCGATGATGATATGCCATTTATTTCACAATGAAACAAACCGATAGGTCAAGGAGCAGTCGTCGTTAAAAACCAAACAGACAGCAAAGTTAGGTAAGAAATACATGTTCTGAACACAGAATGAATTTTTACAAATAATGACTATTTCAGATGTTTTAACTCAGTCTGTTTTTCACTCTGTAAAAGATACCCTCTATAAAGAGGACCAAATCTGGGACTAATCAAATGACACATGAGTTCACATCCAATTTCTCCTATCTGCTAGTGGCATGACCCTGGGAATACCCCTCAAATTCCAAGACTCATAGTTCCTTTATCAGTAAAGTAGAAATGATGAGATCTATTTTATAATTAATGAATTTGGGAGGTGATAGGGATATGGTAAGTAGTAGCTATAATTATTAATAACATGTAATACATTATTCTTTCTGATATGAAGTATGGATTATATATGAAGTAACACTAAAATGAGTCAATTTGTGAAATTTGTGTCCATATTAATAATAAAAGTAAAAAAGCAAGCACAGTTTAAATATTTCATATGCTTTTGAAATCTTATATTTTATATTTTGATAATTTCACTTATAAATGCTAGACATCCAAATAGGTCATTTAATATGTCTGCATTCACCAACAGGATGGTATGGTCTTTCCCGTGAAGCAGGGTTTGTGCTAGAGAACCAACTCAGCAATTACCTAGACAGCTGATATCACCTCCACCCAGTGACATGAGCTTCCACCAAAAGATGATTATGACATTGTATTGTTCAATAATATTATAAGTTAAAAAATATGAGTACTGCCTTTGAATTTCTACCCCTAGACCAGTGAACTTATGGTCTCTCAGAGGTATCTCGTCATGGAGAACATGACAACTTCCCCAGAGGGGAACCCAGTGAGGGAGATGTTTAGTTCTGGCATAGCCTGCTTTACCTGCCAGCTTCTAGTACTTTATGAACCTAACCTCTTCGCTTCCTGTCATTTCCAAATATTTCCCTAGAAATGTATGAACACAATTCCAGCTGTAGAATGCAAAGGGGTATTTTATAACATGGAGTTACATTAACTTGGGCATTTGGTGTAGGTAAAACTAAGCTGGCATGTTGCTACCATCTTTCCAGAGAATTTGTATAAATTCAAATATGTAGGATACCGCTTTTGCCTTTGGCAAGTGTCATGATTATTTTAGTTTAGAGAGCATGGCTGTGCCAACGGGCTTCCATTTTTATTGCATTTCTCTAGCTCTGTTTAAAAAAAAAAAAAGGCTCTCTAAGTAGTTAGATTTCAGTTTTTTGGTTTCCAAAAGTACCTCCAAGAAACTAGGAAGAGCAAATGCTGTGGAGAAAGCATGATAATGATCATCTCTTTCATTATTAGTATTATAGTTGTTTTTGTTAGTATTAACTAGACCAAATTACCTTTTTTTTTTTTTGGCAGACGTGGTGATTTATTGAATTCTTCTAGAGAGAACTCAAGGATTTGGTTGGAATAAATGTTCTCTCTGTAAGAGTTAGGTTTTACATGCACCATAGTTCCATTATATTGTTAAGATGTTGACTTTCTCTTTTGTAACAAATCTCCAATACTTACAATTGATATCAGCATCTACTATGATAATTAAAAAGCATGCTGCCATTATCCTTGGACGGTGAACTGGCTTTTATGTTTCAAAAACAACTTCCACAGAATATTTTATTCATTATAATTCCTTCTCCTCAGCTGATTTTTTTTTCAGACTTTTAATGTTGCCTTCTTCTATGCTTGAATTTCAAAGCACTGTTTTCATGGGAAGGCTCCTGCCTTAATTCCATTAACACACTTAGTTTCTCAGAAAAAAAAAACACATTTATACTGATGATAAAACTAGAGTTTAGTATTTTATTATGTTATTGTCTCCTTTATTAAAGTTGTCATTTGGGCCAGTTATTTGTTCTAAAATCTGATTATTTTACCACTAGAAATAAGTTAATAAAGTATAAAATATTTTAATGGTTCTGTTTTAGGGGCATTTACAACCAAAGGGCACATCTAATTATCCTTAGAACAAGGTGGCTGCAGTTGTCTAGGGGATTTCTAAATTCATTCCCTGGCACAAACAAAGTAAATCATGGGGAAAGACAAAAGACCAATCCATGAAGGAAAGAAAAGTAACAACTCGATACTTTTGGAATGGGAGTAAACTAAGGCTTGAATCCATTAAAGAGACGCTGGCTTGGGTATATTATAGAGCCCTGAGCCATCTGCTTTCCTCTGGTGGTCCTGTCTAGACACTGGCCCCTGAGGCTTCCTGCTGTTTCTCCTGGCAGCCTTCTGTAAACAAGAGGCTGCCTTAGCTTTCTCTGCCTACCTGCATTCCTCTAACCCTGCTTCATTCTACTATACTAAGAAAATCATAGTAAGAGTTTGAGAGCACTAACTATGAAAAGCAACCCAAAGTTGAAGGCCAGAGAGACATGGATAAACGTAACTCATGCAAATCACTTTCAGCCATGTGTGCTATCCAACGTGATGGTGGAGGCTGTGCCCTGTAGAGGTTTAGCCTGCTGCAGAGCTCAGCTAGGAAGCCCCTTTTGTCAAGCTATAGACTGGCCTTACTTGGTTAGAAAGTATCTTTCACTCCCTATTCTTCCCAAGGATTAAAAATACAGAACAATCACCCATCCTTAAAGATTCTTAGAATCACAGTCTGGCTTCTTAGTTTATCCACCAGGACGGTTAATTTAGACTCTTACCTTGGCTCTGTGTGTGTGTGTGTGTGTGCGTGTGTGTGTGTGTGTGTGTGTGTGTGTGTGTGTGTGTGTGTGTGTATTTGTGTATATATTGTGTAAATGTGTGTGTGTGTGTGTGTGTGTGTGTGTGTGTGTGTGTGTGTGTGTGTGTGTGTGTATTACCTCATGCTACATCCGGGAGGGCTTTTTCCAGAGTGGATTAGCTAAGGGAGTAAAGACCTTCCCTGAATAAATGTCAACCTCCAGTAGGCAGGTGTCCTAGTAAAAAGGAAAAAAAGTCAGCTGACCTTCAGCTCCCAGGGCTTCCAATCTGCCCAGAAAGGAGCAAGTCTCCACCTCCGCGCCCACCAGCCATCCTTCCACAGTCTTCTCCATCAACAGACTCCGCCCCCTGACTTCTCAGCAAAAATCAGCATGTCGTTGCTCATACATCCACTATTTCACAGATCCCTAGCTTCTCTTTCACTCCTTATACCAGCTTGAACATTGGTCTATAAACAATTTACATGCTAAATTCTATTGGTAGGCAATGATCAATGATCTATTTAGAGCTTACTCAAAATAGAAAAGTCTTTGGTGTAAGGAGGTAGTATGTATAATAAATAAGTTATATTCCTTATTTAAGTGGAATTTCCTTAACATAGTAAAACTGCCGCAGCCTACTCACTGTAATTATATGTTGAATATCCTCAAATTAGCTTGGTACAGTGTACAGTGGTACTTGTCTTTAGTCCTAGCACTCAAGAGGCAGAAGCAGCCAAACTAATGATTCTCTGGATTTCCTCGTTGTCTGTTGTTATGTTCCCATTTTCTTCCTTTCCTTTTCTTCTTTTTTTTTTTGTTGTGTTTGTTGTGTTTTTTTGTTTTTTTTTTTTAAATTTCTTGAGACACGCTTTCTCTGTGTAACCACTGTGTCTGTCCTGGAACTGTCGATTTGTAAGACCAGGCTAGCCTCGAACTCATGGAGGTCCACCTGCTTCTGCTTCCAGAGAGTTGGGATTATAGGTGTGCACCATCACTGCCCGGTCCCCTTTTCATTTCTGATTTTGTTAATTTGGATGCTCTCTCTCTCTGTCTTTTGGTTAGTTTGGATAAGGGCTTGTCTATCTTGTTGATTTTCTCATAGAACCAACTCTTTGTTTCATTGATTTTTTGTATTGTTCTCTTCGTTTTTTATTTCAGCCCTCAGTTTGATTATTTCCTGTCGTCTACTCCTCCTGGGTGAGTTTGCTTCTTTTTGTCCTAGAGCTTTCAGGTGTGCTATTAAGTTGATAGTGTGAGATTTCTCCAACTTCTTTATGTGGGCATTTAGTGCTACGAAATTTCCTCTTAGCACTGCTTTCATAGTGTCCCATAAGTTTGGGTATGTTGTGCATTCATTTTCATTGAACTCTAGGAAGTCTTTAATTTCTTTATTTCTTCCTTGACCCAGTGGTGATTCAGTTGAGCATTGTTCAGTTTCTATGAATTTGTAGGCTTTCTGTAATTTGTGTTGTTTTTGAATTCTAACTTTAAGCCATGGTGATCTGATAGGATACAGGGGTTTATTTCTTTTTTATTTTTGGTATCTGTTGAGATTTGCTTTGTGACCGAGTATGTGGTTAGTTTTAGAGAAGATTCCATGAGGTGCTAAGAAGAAGGTATATTCTTTTGTGCTTGGATGAAATATTCTATAGATGTCTGTTAAGTCCATTTGAGTCATAACATTTGTTAGTTCCCTTATTTCTCTGGTAAGTTTCTGTATGACAGACCTGTCCATTGGTGAGAGTGGGATGTTGAAATCTCCCACTATTAGTGTGTGGAGTTTGATGTGTGATTTAAGCTCTAGTAATGTTTTATTGTTGTTGTTTTGGTTTGAGTTTAGGGGTTTTTTGTTTGTTTGCTCATTTTTGGTTTTTTGTTTTTGGTTGGTTTGTTTGTTTTTTGTTTTTTTTACAAATGTGGGTGCACTTGTATTTGGGGCATAAATGTTCAGAATTGAGACTTCATCTTGATGGATTTTTCCTGTGATGAATATGTAATATCCTTCTCCATCTCTTTTGATTAATACTAGCTTGAAGTCTGTTTTGTTAGATATTAGGATAGCTACACCAGCTTGCTTCTTAGGTCTATTTGATTGGAAAATTTTTTCCCAACCCTTACTCTGAGGTAATGTCTATTTGAAGTTGAGGTGTGTTTCTTGTATGCAGCAGAAGAATGGATCCTGTTTTCATATCCATTCTGCTAACCTATGTCTTTTTTTTGTTTGTTTAGGTGAATTGAGTCCATTGATATTAAGAGATATTAATGATGAGTGATTGTTAATTCCTGTTATTTTTTTGTTTTGTTCAAGGTGTTGGTAGTGTGTGTATATTTGCTTTCTTTGGAATTTGCATGTGTGAGATTATCTATTGCCTGTGTTTTCATGGGTCAGCTAACTTCCTTAGGTTGGAGTTTTCCTTCTAGTACTTTCTGTAGGGCTGGATTTGTGGATAGGTATTGTTTAAGTCTGGTTTTGTCATGGAATATCTTGTTTTCTCCATCTATAAGGATTGACAGTTTTGCTGGGTATAGTAGTCTGGGCTGGCATCCATGGTCTCCTCGTGTTTGCAAAACACCTGTCCAGGACCTTCTGGCTTTCAGAGTCTCTTCCGGTGTAACTCTGATAGGTTTGCCTTTATATGTTACTTGGCCTTTTTCCTTTGCAGCTCTTAATATTCTTTCTTTATTCTGTACGTTTAGTGGTTTGATTATTATTTGGCTAGGGGACTTTTTGGGTTTTTTTTGGTCCAGTCTATTTGGTGTTCTGTAAGCTTCTTGTACCTTCATAGGCATGTCTTTCTTTAGGTTGGGAAAGTTTTGTTGAATACATTTTCTGTGCCTTTCAGCTTGACTTCCTTTCCTTCTTCTATCCCTATTATTCTTATGTGTGGCCCTTTCATGGTATCCCAGATTTCCTGGATGCTTTGTGTTAAGAATTTTTTGGATTTAACATTTTCTTTGACCGATGAATATATTTCCTCTATTGTATCTTCAATGCCTGAGATTCTCCCTTTCTCTTGTATTCTGTTGGTTATGCTTGCATCTGTAGTTCTGTTTGTTTACCCAGATTTTCCATTTCCAGAATTCCCTCAATTTGTGTTTTCTTTATTGCCTCTATTTCAATTTTCAAGTCTTGAACTGTTTCCTTCACCTATTTGACTTTTTTTTCTTGGCTTTCTTTAAGGAATTTATTGATTTCTTCCAATTTTTTTGTTTGTCTTTTCCTCGATTTCTTTAAGAGAATTTTTCATTTCCTCTTTAAGGGCCTCTATCATCTTCATAAAGTTATTTTTAAGGCCTTTTTCTTCTGCTTCATCTGCGTTGGGATGTTCAGGTCTTGCTGTTGTAGAACCACTAGATTCTGGTGGTGCCATATTGCTCTTTATGTTGTTGAATGTATTCTTACACTGCTGTTTACCCATCTAGGTTTGGAATAATTATAGGTGCAGATGTTGATTCTTGTGAAGGTTTTGTTGGATGGGTCTTTTGTTCCTTTATTGTCTGTTTCCTTTATTTTGGCCTGAATGGCCTAGGGTTCTGATGATTGGCTGGTTGTCAGATCGAGTAGAGTTGTCTCAGCTGAGGTTTGTGGGGGTTTGGGTGCCTAGATCCAGCATATTGTCCAGTTCTTCTGGCTGGTGTGGGCTTTCCTTGTACCTATGGGGTCTGTTCTTCCAACTGGTGTGGGTTGTGCCTGTGCCTATGGAGTCTGTTCTTCTGACTGGTATAGGTTTTGGCTGTGCCTGTTCTTCCAACTGGTGTGAGTGGTGCTTGTGCCTACAGGGTCTGCTGATAATGCTGGAGAGGGTTGTTCACAGGGAGGATGCTGGGGTAGGTGGGATTGGGCAGCAGAGTGGGTCTGCTCTCCCAACTGGTGTAGGTGATGCTTGTGTCTATAGGTGCTGTTCATGTTGTGAGGGATTGTTGGCTAGGGGGAGGATGGGGTTTGGGTGGCAGAGTGGGTCTTGTAGGTTACAGAGTCCAATTGGCTGGGGGCGGTGGTGGCGCAGCCTGCCTGCGGGACTATTACCTGCTGGTCCACTGCTAGGGCTGAGATGGGAGGAAGAGCAGCACAGGATGTGCCTTGGGGTTTAGGGCCTAGAGATTGGGGCCAGATATTCTTGATACTATGAGTGGGCATGAGCATAGTTGAAATGGAAAATGGGGGATGAAAGGGGAGGATAGTATACTATGAAGGACTTCAAAGTAGCATTTTAAAAATACATAGAATTTTTTAAATATAAGATTTTTGAGGAAAAAAATCTTGAAAGACAAAGAAATTTCAAGAATAATTGCCTGTGATTCCACATTGGAATTTAACCACTATTAATTTTTAATGTCGACACCTTTGATATTCTGTTACATATTTTTTTCTAATAACAATCCCTCGGTTTCTTCATCTCAATAGGGTTTTTTTTGCCACTATCTATAAAATTTGATTGGATTCTACTATCATGATATCTTAGTCCATGCTCTATTGCTGTGAAGAGAAACCACAACCACAGAAACTCTTATAAAGGAAAGCATTGAATTGGAGCTTGATTATAGTTTCAGAGATTTAATCCATTTTCATCATGGCAGGGAGCACGATGGTACAGAGACAGACATGGTGCTGGAGAAGTAGCTGAGAGTTCTATATCCAGAGCTGCAGGCAGCATGAAGAGGGAGACTCTGGGCCTGGCATGGGCTTTTAAAATCACAAAGCCCAACCCCAAGGACATACTTCTTCCAACAAGGCCACACCCCCAAGAGGCCACGTCTCTTAATCCCTCTGTAGTAGTACCACTCCCTTATGACCAGGCATTCAAATATATGAGCCTATAAGGGCTCTTAGTAATCAAACCATCACACATGACTTGCCATAATTTTTTTAAATGTCATGTTATTGGACATTTATAGACTTGGTGATCTTTTCACTATTATGATCAGAATGTATGTAGTTATTTCCTGGGATAAGCCTCTCTAATTGTGTAGGGGCAGAGTACATGCATACCTATTTTTTTATATGGTAAACTTTATGTTGCCTATTTTTTCTGAGTAACAATTCTTAGTAGTATCTCACTGGGCAGCTAAGCAGGCTTGTCAGGGACCAGGTATGACTAGTCTATCTATATTTTACAAGTTATTGTATGATTCTGATGAGCCTAGATACCATCCATGGCATGTTCTGAAAATAACCAAAGGAGACCTAAAGTTCATATAGAAATGTCAAACAAAGTTTTATAGGACTCGTGACATCAGATGGTACTGAGTCACAAATTACAGGATTATCCATTCAGAATCTAAGATCACATCTTCCTTCAGTTCTTCTATAAATGGAACCTAAACTGGCAAAATCATTCTCTTTAAGGATGCCAAATTGATACTGTAAGCCAAGCTACTAGGTTGCCTGCTTCCAGGAAAGGTAATTTCAGTGATTACTGGGGAAAAAATATAGCATTGCATCATGCTTTTTATTCGATCTCTTCAGTATTACATGAAAGCATGATGCTTCCCTGTACTGAGAAACTGAAGAGGATGAACCGTAGGAAAAGTCAAGACCATTGTTGGTATGACCCTGGGGAGACATTCTTCTAAGACACTGAGCTGATTTTCATTTTAACTTCTTCATGTGAGTAGGAATCCCTGAAGCGAAGTGTTTACCCCATTCAGTTGATTATCCACAGCTCAGTGGGTCCCAGATCACTCTACAAATACCTCCTAGAGGGGAACATTTCAAATGAAAGTTTTTCTTCTAGCCTCATTCTTTGCTTATGCAACAGAGAAGGATGTTTTCATGCTCATATTTAGCCAGACAAACTTGGAGAATGCCATTCACCATGTCTGCATCTCTTTTCCCTTTTACTCTCTGCCATTCCAGCTGCTCATCCATACACACTCAGCTTTGCTCCCACTATTTGGAGTCCTCTCTATTCTCCCGTGTACTCTGCCTTCTTGTATTACTCATGTTTTCTGCACTGTCTCAATGTGGTAACCTGCTAATTTCTTGGTTATCCTTTGATACTCAGCTCTTTTATTATCCTGGTAAATATCTCTTTAAAAGTACTCCCTTCTGAGACCAGGCCCTGCACCTTGCCAGGGCAGCACAATAGAACCAACCCTGTTAGCACAGGTATGAGTGAGCCAGCTTCGAAATTGTGAGCATGGGAGATCTGTCCCCATTACTCATCTGTCCTGTGGAACCCTCCCCCACCCCCCACCCCACTCCCTGCCCATCAACACCTGGGGCAGTTGAGAGAGCTGGCCTTGACCCCCACCAGCTGCAACACTTGGGAAAGCAGGTCCTGCACCCTGCCGGGGCAGCACAATAGAGCCAACATGGTTAGCACAGATGTAGGTGAGCAAGCCCCGAAATTGTGACCATGGGAGAGCTATCCCTATTTCCCATCTGGTGGACCAACCCTACAGCTGCCCGGGCCCAGACCCAGGGTTATGACTTGGCCTGCCCCAACATCCACCCCATCTACTGGAGCACATGAAGGGACCTGACCTACAGACCCAAAGCTGCAGGAGCTCCACAACACAGGACACCATCCGGATGTCCAGGAAGAGTATTAGTGGGGACCCAGCATTGTGAAGTGGAGACCAGGTGCCTCAAACAAAACCAATGACTTTGCAGTGAACACTTGCAAGTAGAGATGTATGGAAAAGGGGTATATGGTGTGACTGGTTGGGTCACACTGCAGCTTCCATGATGAGATTTTTTAATTTCTTCCCTTTTTTTTATTTTTCTCACTTTATTTTCTCCATTTTATTTTCTCTTGAATTTTATTTTATTCAGGGTGGAGGCAGGGGGCAAGGGCAGAGGGCTGATGTGAAGGGATGGGGAATGAATGGGATCAAGACACAGGATGTGAAAAAGACATATTATAATTAAATTTTATTAATAAAAAAAGTACTACCTACATTTCAAATACACGTTGATGGTACATGTGCTTTCTTCATCTTGAACCTTTCATAGAGCCAGGATTTTTGCCGACGATCTTTAAGCTACATTGTAATCAGTCACATTCTTCAAGAACTATTGTTGGAGCTCTTGATTTTCCTTTTATGTTCTGGCAATTCAGCAGAGGACCTAGGCAGAATATACTGGCACTAAAGTCTCCTCAATGAATGAACAAAGAAAGGAGTAGTTGAGCAAAATACCAGAAAAACACAGAAGTGCCAAGAACTTTCCCCTTTCTGTTATACCTTAATACAATCCAAGAAGAGATGGGAAGAATGCCTTAAGGACATTCAGCTTCGTATTGTAAAAAATGAAATATCCAAAACAACTGACTTTGTAAAGAAGAAATGTTTATTCAGTGCACTCATTTCAGAGACTTAAATCCAAGACTGGTGTGTCGTGGGGTGGGGGTTGGCTTTGTCAGGTTGGCCTCTGATGAGCATGACCAAAACCAATGACAGGAGTACCCGTCAGGTACTAGCTCTAGCCAGGAAGCAGAGAGAGGGCAGGCTGAGCCCCTCAATCCCTTCCAAAGACTTAATGGCCTTCACAACCTGATGGTTTCACCATTTTTCAAAAGCATGGCTCTGGGCAGCAAGCCATCAATCATGCACCATCAAGGGATAGCCCAGTCAATACCCGAGCCAACAGCAAGTGCCAGGTCATTTTTCAAAGTACCTTTTCATGTTTCTAAAGGAGTGGGCACTGACTCTGTGATTTGAGTGGAATGAAAGCTGAATCGTGGGTCTCAAGCCTCGGGGGTAGCATGCATGAGTAACTAGCACCCATTCCTGGGGATCCCTAAAGTGGGAAGCAGTGATTGCAAAGAGCACCTGGGCATCTTAAGGAATGAGGAAAGCCAGAAAGGGGCAAGAATAGAATCTGTGCTGACTGTGGGTCATGAGATATAACAAGCCTGTTTCTTGTTCACAATCAGACTTGTAAGAAAAAGAAAAGACGTTGGTGATTATTATGTTTCTCAAAATTACTTCTCTTGAAAAAACAAAATGGAATTTTCCATCAGCCAAATGAACAATTTGATGGCTCAACAGCAAGGTGTGCCAGGCTGAAGACCATCTGCCTCCTGCATCCCACTCCTGCATCCCACTCCTTCATCCCACTCCTGCATCCCACTCCTGCATCCCACTCCTGCCATGAATGCAGCCCAATACAAAATTGCAAACTTGCATAAAACATTATGAGGTTTTTTTCAATCATTTTCGCAGCTCAGTTATGCAGTTTTTAGATGACAATGTCATGTCAAAAGGCTGGCTACCCTGAGGGTTAGTGGGATCCATCCCAAGAACTGCTGACTGTAATTCTGAGATGGCACCTAGGACAATGCTAACATACTGCTGTTGGTATGGGGCATGGGCAGCACGTTACAAGGTCCCTTCTCCATAGGGACATCCAAGTTATCCAGAGGGTTAAGACAGGAATGTAAATAGCGTCCTCAGTTTCACTTTTGCAAAATTCCCTAAGCATATGGCTGTAAGAAGGCTTTATCAAAGTCTTAAAAATAAGAGAGCTAACCTGAGTGTATCTAAATTCCAAGATGTTTCACTGGTGATTGACAACAATGAGTGATCCCATAGATGCCCAGTTAGCTTACACAGAGATAGAGCTGACCTATGCTTTCAAAGAGTTTGTTCCACATAGTGATAATGTTCCCCCAAAGGGCCATAGACTATTTAACAAAACCTTCAGTACCAGGCATAGGCAGGCTCCCTTTGCGGTATTGGAAAGGGTAGTCCAAGAGACCCCCCTCAACAATATAGGCTACTGTTATTGCCATTGGCTGCCTCCAAGTACTTGAAGGCAGGACACCATTGTGAAGGCGTTGCACACTTCAGACACAGGACTTAGAGAAATTATGCTAGAAATGACTTGGAAGCCTCCTCCCTGAGGACTAGCTCTTCAGTACAGGAAAGCCATATACAATCTGCCGAGGGGAGAAAAATATCAATCATTAGTCCTACCCAGCTGTAAAGCCTACAAACCACAATGACTGGCCTAGCAGGATATCTCCAGTGGTGCAATGGCCACACTTAGATCCTGGGGGTCACTGACAGCCATCTAATTGGACTTGGGTTCGGCTTCAATAGGATTGAATTCACTCCTGGTACTGGGAATTTAGCTAACTACCCATGGCTGAAGGGGTCACAGAGCCTAGAAGAGAAACTGCCACTGCCGCTTTCCTAAACCAAGATAACTTCCAACTATATTCTAAATACTTAGCTGTATTCCCATAGGTAGACTGTAGCTCTCAACCTTCATCAAAGATGCTGCGTTCTTGAAGCAGAAGACTACTACAGAGATCGCTAGTCAAAATGCAAAGGGTATTGACCATGGGCCCAACCAAAACTGATACAACTACAACATAACCCCACACACCCAAAGGCTCATGGGAAACCTAAGAGGAATGGGTGAAAAGACCGAAAGAGCCAGAGGACCAGTATGCCTGCTATGAGGAGATAGTGTCTTTTAGAATCTCAGTTGCCAAACATTTCCATAAGGACAACACTGGCTGGCATGCCAACATGTATGACAGAAATTCCACAAGGTCCCAATTCCTAAAGGAAGAGCTACTGGCAATCGGTGGTTGCTGGGACAAGGAGTTTTCTTTGGGGAGGAGTGTCCTGTTAGCTTATCCAACCCCAAGTGGTCAGCCCTAAACTCACATGCATACAAGCAACCCTAAATGGACTCTAGTATTCAACAGAGTCTGTTTTTCAAGTTCTTCATCAAACCTCATTTTACTTTTTTGTTGGCATTATAGAGTAATAAGTGCCAATTTGCATAAATTCATGACACATGCAATAGTGGTTGCCTAGAGACTAACTTTCCAATGGATTTGTTTCACCCTAAATAAGTTCGCTCACTCTCGCTTGCTCTCTCTCTCTCTCTCTCTCTCTCTCTCTCTCTCTCCCCTCTCCTCTCCCCTCTCCTCTCTCCTCTCCTCTCTGTCTTTTCTCTCTCTCCTCTCTCTCTCCCTCTTCCTCTCTTTCCTGAGTCAGAGAAGAAGTAGATGACAGAGACCACATAGATCAATCCCCTAATAGGAAAGGGTACAAGCTTTGGCAGGATGTTGGATTCATCTGTACCTGAATTAAAAGTACAATGAGGACTGAGATGTCAACAGACCTTCAAGTCAGTGGCAGGAATTCCTTTTCTCTTAAACAATTCTCTGAAGAATTCTGAGTCAGATAACCTTTCCAGCATATTTCAACTCAGTCAGATTCTAAGAGAAAACCCTGCTATTGTGACACTCAGAGACCTGGTTTAGGGCGGCTTGCAAACGTGAAATGAAGAAAACTATCTGGCAAGGAGGAAGAAGAGAGATTTCACTTCTCTCCCCAGTGGCTGTCTCTGAGCACAGTAATCAGGGGGCTTTCTGGAGGCCACTAGAGAACTGTTCCTCCATATTTCATCATCTTTCTTACAGACATAGCACAGACTTCAGCCTCTACCAACATACCATTCCCCATTTCAAAAAAAAGAACACAAGGATGAATTTTACTGGGCTTACTGAGCAGCACTCTGCCCTGGGGCAGTCCTGGAGAAAGCAGGCAGTGTCCCTTGTCAGGGTCAGGGAGTCACAATACCCATTGCACCTCATGACTTCTCAGACACAGAGGACAAGCAGCCCAGACAGGCCACTCTCCTCCTCACAGCACCGTCTCTTTTGGTGAATATCTTCATGGCTGTGGAGCCTCCATCATGAGCTGACATGTTGATGTGCCCTAGAGCTTTAAAATAGAAAAAAAAAAAGGTCTTACTCAAAAATGGGCACAAGCCACACTCTAATCTTCTGGTAACATTCTGACTTCACCTGTTTAGTCTCCTTTCTTTGCTTCTTCTCGACTTTTAGCCCACTGGGGGTGTGTACGAGAAGTCACCCACATGCAAAAACCTAGCAGTTCAAGTTGATAATGATAATTTATGTTGTCCATACACTCTAATGTCGTGTTAAGCCATGTTAAGAGTACTTAGGATGCGGGACATGATGGACCCAGTCTGTTAGTAACCTATCCTAGCAGACACATCACTAGAGCTCTGGACCCCAGTCTGTGAAAAGATTTCACCCTTGCAGTTCTAAGATGCTCTTAAGTTAGGACCTGACTCTCCCTGGCCACTCCCTCTCTATTGTCACATCTGGTTATTAATCAGGTGACCTGAACATAGGCGCCAGGGGTGCAGCGGGTCCAGCTTGGCGAAGGGAGGGATCCAGTGCAGACGGCTTGGTGTCTGTCATAGAAGAAGGGTCCATATTCGAATATCACTACTTTGTTAGCCAGCACGTAGCTCTGCATCACGCCCACTCTGAAGGCTCCAATTGTCATTTCCATATCCATGTCCCTTTCAGACGACATCTATAGTTGCTAAGTGACAGGGGAAGGCTGACAAGAAATTTCTGAGGGAAAAAAAAAATCTCACCTCAGTTTTAAAAGGAAGACAAGAACCTGTCTCTGCAAAATGCAAATAGGAGGGGAAGCTCTTTTTCTCCCTCCTCCTGGCATGGAGGCAAAAGTTCGCTGCATCTAAGGCGTGGCTTCATGGGGAAGTGGGGGTAGGAAGTATCACTTCTGGAGACCCAGTGGTGTCCGTACCGCTTTATACAGCAGACCAAGTCTCCCCCTCATCCATCGTGGCCCAACACGTGGAACTCACAGAGCCAGCTGTCCAAGCCTTGGGCAAACACCAAGGCTGTGTTTGTGCCTGTGCATCCTACCATGAAGAACCCACGTCTGTAAGTTGTTTGACCCTCTTTAGGCTCAGCACCAGCCGATGCTTCGGCTGTGAGTCACGCCCACAGAGGTGAAAAAGACCCGTGCTCACTCGACTGCAGAGCCAACCAACCCACGGGACCACCCCAGCTCTCACTCGTCTTTGATATATGAACTAATAAATTCCTGCTTGTTCAAGTCAGTTCTGATTAGGATTTTTAGTGGCCTGATGTAAAACTACATCCCAAATAAAATACTCTGTGTTGTCCGTTAGATTTCTGATTGTAACAATGGCTATGTACTGAGCTATCTGCCTTTATTTCATAGGTCACTAACAGGTTATACCTATCACTTAGTCTATTAGAAAGAAGTCCTAGAGGGCTGGGGAGATGGCTCAATTGGTAAACTACTTGTACAAACAATAGACCCCGAATTGGATTCCCCGGCACTTCTGTAAAGCTGGACACGGGCGTGTCTGCAGTTCCAGCAATGGGGTGGGGAAGAGGGTCAGGAAGATCCCTGAGGCTTGTTGGACCGCTGGTCTCACAAAAATCAATGAGCTCCAGGTTCACTCAAAGACCTTGTCTCAAAAAATACGGTGAAGAGCAATTGAGGAAGATGCCGAACATCAACCTCTGGCCTCCAGAGACAGGTATACACACGTGTATGAATATTTGCACATACATGAACACTTAAACATACGTGCACACACACACACACATACATATAATCACACACAAAAAGAAGGGTGCCTACCTATGAGTGTAAGAGCAGAGGGGGGGCTTTTTGTTTGAGTCTCTTATATGTATGAACAGAGCAGAGTGCCCAGGAAGGGTGTGAAACCCCAGCTCTACTCTCAATAGCCATCTGACCCTGACAAGGTTATTTGGGCTTTATGACCTCCTTTTCTTCAGCTTCCAATGAAGACAGTCATAGCACTTACCTCAGGATCAAACGGAATGAGTACCAAATGAAATGAGTCATTAAAACCACGGCTTCAACAAAGCAAATTTTCTTTCATTCGCACACCCAAAGATGCAGAGATTGAGGAGACACTTGCTCCTTCTGCCTTGTTACCTATCACAGCCCATTCTTTGGCCTCATCCCTCACATTCCGCTCCTCACTTGTTACTGTGGCTGGCCTGTCAAAGCAGATTCTCAAAAGATGTAAGAGCAATGCACCTTGAAGCAAGTGCAGTTTGAAACCAGGGTTTTCAAGTCCTCCGATGCTAACACTCTGAATGCATACTGTAGGGTGTGACGCTGTGCCTGGGCGATAAAAAAATGAATATGATCCAAAGGCTCCAATGAAAGGCTAAGAATGAAAGACCAACGGGGAAAGCATGTACAGAATCACCGTGGCCTTTGCTCCTTCACATCGCAGATGGACAGGAGAATGTGCTCAGCGAGGGGCCACATTCCAAAGTTCCCTGTGATATTTAGTGGTTCGAGGAGCCCCACCTGTTCAGTCCCCAGTCCCTGCAGAAAGAGAAAAGAGGGACCTGCTGCGACTCTGTGGGGTCACTTCCTAGAAGTCACTGCACAGTGCTCCCACAGCTGAGCCCAGTTACAAATCGAGACTTTTTTTCAGGAGGAAAGGAACAACGCATCCAGCTTCCACCACAGCCTGTGTGTGGAATGTGACCACCGTGATGAGGACCAGTGCCATATCAGTGCAGGGCAGTTATTGGTAATGAAATCTCCATTTCTCTCTACTCCAACAAGGACGTCCTCGCCCTAATACCTAGCCACTCACGCGAGCCGTATTTCTAACAACATGCGCCCCTGTTTTCTTAGGTCCATCAGTGGTTTGTTTAAACCAGAAATCATCAAGACAGCATACTGGAAGCACAGAACCACACCCTGCTCTCAAGAATCTCGTTGTTAAGCAAAGGATGTTACGATCAAGTGACCGCATTGTGAAGCTGTGCCTGGTTCAGAGCAAGAACCCAAGCAGTCTTTTCAACTATGCTTGTGGTTAGATGTAGACGATGGGGTCGGGAGGACTGGAGCAACTGAATTCCTGATGTAGCACTCCCTGGTTGTGTAACCTCGGGCAAGTCACCACATCTGTCTGTGTGATAGCCCCATTTCCATGCCTGAGACAGCTGCGTTCACCTCCCATTTTATGTATTCTAAGAAAGAACATTGTGTATCGAGATTCCCGTCTACACTTGACATTTCAGTCACAACCCTTGCAGACTACAGCAGGGCAAGAAGTGATTGCCCAGAGTCCGATGTCTAAATGTCACTATCTGAGTTTCTCAGGCCTCCCCAGTTAACCAATAATTCCGAGAACACATCTTGTCAAGGAGCAAAGGTTCCAAATATGCCAGAAGCATCTTCCTAGGACAAAGAACAAACAGTCCGGAAGATGCATAAACTTCCTTTGCACAAATTTGCTCATCTTCCAAGTAAATAGAAGGCAGCTAACACTGTGACCACTGAGTTTAGATGCGCAAATAGCTTCTTCATAAAAAGCCAGATCTCTTAAACATGAAATAGAAAATCTGCTAAGAAGGTAAATTAGGTTTCTCGTCTCATCCACCACTAACTGGCAATTAGTTAAGTGTGAGCAGGATTTGATTGAATAGTTTACGGTTGACTCTTTGGTCTTCTCATGTACAAAATCAGGGTGGCCTTCAGTCCTGATTGAAAGAGAAATCCACGTTTCCAGAAAAAACATTCTCATGTTAGATGAGGAAAGAAAGAAGGAAGGTAGAAGAGGAAAGAGGCCGAAAGAGACAGAATGTGAACTTTCCATTTGTATCAAACTTGGGCATGTTGTGGCCTTCAGCAGAGCCCCGGGCGCTCATGTTTAGGCTAATGGAGAAATTCCTTCTTGCATCTCAGCTGGAACCTTTGGACAGGAGGACTCACTCAGTGAAGGGCACTATGGTCTCAGGCTAACAGACCCAGACATGCTGATCCTCCCTTTTTACCATAAACAGCTAAGTTAAAACTGAGATGTAATTATGCGTGCAGTAAGTGGTAGCCTGCTTCAGGAGACGTGACTAGATCATTACAAATCATTTAATCAAGGCTCTAAAAATATTAGTTACAAATATTAAAAAAAATTAGCACCAAAGAGTTCTGAGATTCTTTGGACATTCCTAAGGACACCAATACTGAATTAAGATTTTGCTAACCAACAGAGCACATCCTAGTCTCTGGTCTCACATTCCGTTCCACATTTGTTACATGGTCTGTCAAAAACAAGTCTCAAAAGACCAGAGCGAATGCACCTCTCTGCACACAGCCCAAAAGGGACGGCAGGTATAAACCAGAAAGATTTTAAGGACTTGCTACGTCAGCAAAGAGGAAAACATGGTGAATTCTGCTGGTTACGATGCTTGGCTGAGTGATAAAGGCAAATCCGAGGCAGAGGCTCAAACAAAGAAAAGGAACACACAGCAGAGGGGACACGCATGTACAAAATCAGGGTGGCCTTCAGTCCTGATTGGATCCACCTGGCTGCCCCCGCAACTCTCTTCCCCTGCACCCCGCAACTCTCTTCCCTTGCACCCCGCAAATCTCTTCCCCTGCACCAGCCTAGTTCGCTGAGCCCTTCCCTGTGGGGAAGCTCCAGACCTCAGGTTCCCATGCCACACTAGCTGAAGAAAAGGGAACTTCTCTCAACTGTTGCCCCAAAGTAGAGCAGATGAGGTTTCCCAGAATCTCCCAGCACCTCCTCCTCTTATCCACTTAAGGGGACTGGGGGCCGGGGAAGTAGTTGCTGGGCCCACCTTCAACTCAGCCACCAGGAACAAAGAGCAAAGGCTTTGCCGCCATCAGCCAAGAGGAGGCTTATTTAGACCTGGCGATGAAGTCAGTTCCACCCTCCTCACCTTCAGAATACTTAAGATTCTTGAAGTGCCATAGAATCAAGTAACTCAGGGCTGATAGAAAGGGGGAATGTGGGTGACAGGGAATCAAGAAGGAATTCCAAGGAGGCAAACAACAGGCCTTCACTACAGTTTGAGATTGTGTGTGAAAAAACTGCGCAGACAGGGTTCTGACTAGTGTGAACTGTGTGGAAAACCTGCAAATAATCCTTGGCTGGAAGATGTGAAAGCTACAAAACTTCTGTAAGATCTAGGGCAGAGCGCAAGGTCCCTGGGATTTCCCATCCGCTGTTGCTGCTCATGCCTGTGGATGAGATTCTTCTCTTTGTCTACGACTCTTTCTTCTATTTTAAGTCTATACTGCATAGCAAGCCTTTGTGCAGCTCCTAAGCAGGCAAGGGTGCCTCTCCTAAAAGTAACTAGTCCCACTCTCTGGGACTCAGTTCCAGAGTTCTAGGAAAGAGACTCTGAGCTGGGACCATGTGATTCTCCTTGGGTAGGAGCTGGAGTTACATTTTAAAGAATTATTCCCAAGGGTCTACTTCTGTAACTTTATGGACAGTGAGATCATTCAGCAGTTCCCAGAAAAAGGATGGTAGAACAAGCCTTTGCAGTGAGAGGCCCGTGTTCACACACTGATATGTTTTGCCTGATACTGGGCTCGTGGAACATTTGGAGTATAAACTTTGTTCTCGATTCAAATGAAATCAAAAGAAAAAGAAAAAGGAGGAGGAGGAGGAGCAGCATCAAGTCACAGACTTGGAATAAAGGAGCAAGAGAAAGCTCCTATTTTTCCTCAGTTTTTGGCTTCCTGGTTTCTGACGTCTTCTGTGTTCCAGCAACACTCTGTACCTGTGCCTGTGAGCACAGTGTGTCTATCTCAAGATCACAGCTACTTCCATGAGCATTCCCTGAAGTGACAGCATTCTCTTAAACGGGAAAGGTGCTTTGTTATTCATGCACCCAACAACTGTGCTACTACTTACCTTGGAGTTAAGACTTAGTCAGATTATCGTATTTACTCAATGAGTATATTGATAACTTAGGTCTCAGATTCTCTTATTCCTTCATCCACTGGACATTTCAATAAAGGTTTTATTTGAAGACTCTTTGAACAGTTACAGAAAACATCAAATATCAGAGATGTTTCTCTCCTTATGTTTTGTGTTTACATAAAAATATGTTCAAAATGTACCCAAATGGGTGGGGGCAGGGAGAGTGGGATCCCTTAAGAAGTGTTCCCCCACCCTACATGGTGGTGGTGGTGATGGTGGTGCATGACTTAACTTTAATCCCAGCACTCTGGAGGCAGAGGAAAGCGGATCTCTGAGTTCAAGCTCAGCCTGGTCTATAGACACAGTTCCAGGACAGACAGGGTTACACAGAGAAACTTGTCCTAAAAAAAAAAGTTTTATCTTATTCCTATTCATAGTATTTAATTGACTGCTGTCAATTTGTAGCTTTCTCTTGTGTGTACACAATAAAAATGTCAACATTGTGTATTTGTTATGTAGTATGATTTCAACAGTCACTTGTTAATAATTATTAACTTCAAGTATGTGTTTAGAAAATGCTTTCCCAATTGTTTTCACACCATAGTACACCTGAAAAAAAAAAAAACTAAATTATTTAGTCTCGATAACTGTGGGTTCTCCAAGAGGCCACCTCCAGTCTGAGGTGACTAGATAAACCTGTGGCTCTAATAATTCTAGGCAATGACAGAAATCCTGGCACATTTTCTTATGAACTAAAAAGGGAGGCTGGGTATCATGTGTTTCTATTTTCCATCCTAGATGCCTCAACTCCTTATAGACTGAGCGACAGTTAAAGAACATTTATTTTTTGAGAGTCATCTTTTAAGGAAGTCACTTTTAGCACTACGGGCTACGCCATCTTTTTTTTTTTTTTTTTTTTTTTTTTTTACACAAAAGATCACCATTCCAAGCAAAATGCAGGGGAAGCTGAATTTAAATAATGCCAAGTTACTGCAGCCTCCAAAGCACCAGCGATAGGAAACTGGAATTTCTAAAGATCTTTTTAATGTGTTTTCTTTGGTTCCAACTCTTTGTCTTCTATTTTCAGAAATCACCAGAGCTACAATTCTAGGAATGTTGAGCTACATTTCCTAATGGGAAGAGAAACCGTTAGAAGACCATTCAGTGACCCTTCGAGAAACCTGAGATCCTTGTGTCCTTCAGCCTGTAAAACTTTCCCTCTGTTGATTGGCAGGCACCTTACACTTAACTCCTTCCTGGCCCCTCTTCTCCTATGCGCTTGTGTAGACAGCCACTCTTGCGCATGCGTTTGCTGGCCGCACGGAGGCCGGGTCGCACAGAGGCCGGGTCGATTTCCTTCCTCCCTCTCATCCCTGTCTTGCCCAGCTTCCTGTGGTTTCGAACATGTCCACACATCGTCACCCACTGCAGAGTCCCAGAGGCACCCTGATTCCTCTCCGACCACACGCAGCCCGTCTTAACCTCCTTTGTAAACCAGTCACAGAGTGCTGTTGCTTTAGCACACAAATTTCCATCTTGCTTGAGTCCTTTTCAAAGTCTCCCTGCCTTTATTTCAACTCCTTTATTCAATTCCCGCTACTCTAGCCAAAGCGATCTTAAAACTGTGAATATGAACATCTCCTTTCCTTGTTCAAAAATCTCCAGTGTGGTTCCCCATCTCCCACAGGAAAAGAACTCAGCCTGGCAGAGCCCAAACCTAGCTCCCTCGCTTCATGTCCTTGGGCTACCCCTCGGGTTTCGATAACTTTAAGTGTCTCGAATCTTTGTTCTCTCATGCTTCTCTGACTTGCACATGCTGTTCTCTCTACCTGGAACAAAAGTTCACAACTCCACCACTCATACTTAGGGGAACATTGTTATCATCGAGAGCTTACTCAGGAAACATCTTTAACAGAACTTTCCTCAAGCCTCTGGCCTGAGGACTTAAGTACACCCCTGCCGCAGAGGCTGTAAAGTCCGGTCCATATTCCTAGCTCTTCGTACTCCGGGACACTCAAGCTTTCTGTGAGCAAGCTGCATTTGTCTGCCAAGGACACTTGTTGTCTATCATGGAACAAACTTAAACTGACCTGAATGATGTCCCCAGGAGCAACTTCAATCCATGACTGGTGGAAGCTGACGTATAAATAGTCCAACTCCCTACCTTTCGATCAGTAGTAACTCTCCCAGATCCCCCAGTGGGAAATTCCCAATGCGCAGTGGTAGCTGCCTTGACACACCTTCCTTTTTTGTCCGGGTTCCATTTCCCTCCTCTTTGACCCCTGGCGACTCCAATTCCCTTTACTTGCCAAAAATTCTATTTGCATTTGAATTTTTGTCTTAAAATCTTTACTGAAGCAATATCAACTCAGTCATCCTTTCTTACTAAGTTTCTCTGACACTGAATCTGTTTCCCATTGCATAAATAAATTTAAAATGCAATGGTCTGATTCCCAATATCATTAAAGTATTGAGATCAGGAAGTGTATATAGTTTTCTTTTCCCGCAGGTGAAAGAAATGCTTGCTAATATTACATAATCTGCAAATGCTTACAGAATAAAAGAGTTGATTTCCTTTTCACTTTATTTGCAAAATGATTCTGATATGAATACAATTTTGAAAGTATGAATAAAAGAAGAGGAGGGGAAAATATAAAAAATAGAAGTAAAGTTGGATTGTGATCATTGATCAAATGTAAAAGTGAGTTCTGAGAGATAAGACTTTTAAAGATTTACTTTATTTTATGTATATGTATGCCTCCATGTATGTATGTGTACTATGTGTTTCTGGTGCCCGCAGAGGCCAGAAGAAAATATCAGATCCCTTGGAACTAGAGGTACAAATGATTGTGAGTCACCATGAGGGTTCTGGGAACCAAACTGGTTCCTCTGGGAGAGCAGCAAGTACTCTTAACTGCTGAGCCCTCTCTCCAGAATTTTGAACATAATTAATCCATTGTCCCATGAATTATAATTTAAATACACACGCAATATTACATCATAGTCAAAGAGTTCTTCTGACGACCTAAAGCAGGTGCAGTTAGCTCAAGGGTCAAGAGTGAAAGATCTCTGTCGCTCTATATTCCACATCCATAAGAAGAGACTTGGGGGGAGAGCAATACTGCTTCACTGGATTCCTGAGATGCTCAGTGAAACAATACATGAAAAGCACTTTAGACAATGTTCTCTACTCATGATTATAAAATTCATGATTAATGTTGGTGCCTTATGAATATTAAAACCCAATGATAAAAAATAACTGCAAGGTTTTTTTTAATAGGTTATTGGTCAGTTCTCCAACTTTTGTTGAAATAAGAAAAATAAAAGACCACCTATGTAACAATTCACATATATATTCACCTGTATAATTGAACAAGCTCAGTAGTGGAGCATTTGTCTAACAGGCAAGAGTCCCCAGGTTTCATCCTCAGAATCACAAAAAATAAACAAAAATATAATATAAAATAAGTTATTTTTGCTCCTTT
Organism: Peromyscus californicus insignis; assembly: GCF_007827085.1. Lineage (NCBI taxonomy): Eukaryota > Metazoa > Chordata > Mammalia > Rodentia > Cricetidae > Peromyscus > Peromyscus californicus. Next base: position 30,062,173 of record NW_026294436.1, on the reverse strand, counting down.
AAAAGACATATTTATTTTTATTTTATGTGTATAAATGTTTTTGTATGCATGCATGCATGTATGTGCACTGTGTGCATGCCTGCTGCTTGCAGAGTCCAGGAGGAAGGCTCTAGATCCCCTGGAAATGGAGTTGTATATGATTGTGAGCTGCCATGTGGGTTCTGGGAACTGAACCTGGGTCCTCGGCACGAGCAGCAAGCACTCCTAATCACCAAGCCATCTCTCCAAGCCCAAGATAATCGAATTTTAATAACACAGGTACAACTGCCAATTCATGATCTGCTCCTAGGTAAGAAAAGACACCAGGGACTATATATACCCTGGTACTAGGCAGATATAGTGTCAAGCCCTGTCCCCTCATCTGACGTTTACAAGATTCCTGTTCTCATCTGTCAAATGAAAATACTTTCAGCACTCAGAGATTTAAAAAAAAGTAATATATTTAAGAACTTTAGTTCAGTGCTTGTCACGGTATAAACACTTAATAAATGTCAATTTTAGACACTGTACTAATAAGTCAAAGAACCATTACAGACATGATCATGTTTATTAGGGGTAGATTAAAAAACTAGAAGTTAATTTGTCAAAGGATAGGGTGATATGTGCCCTAAAACCAAGCTGGACTGAATCCTGCATCTGGCTACCTGATGGCAAGGGACTGGTAGGAAGCCAGAAGCAAGGGTAATTAGGAAAAGATCCAACTCAGAAGAGCCAGGCCAAGGTAAACAAGCCAGCAGAGTGGAGGCCCAAGCCCAGAGTCCCATGCCAAGTGTACACTAAGCATTGTTTCAACAGCAGAGGACTTCAGGGTGGCTTTCATCATAATTGGATATGTAATACTGAAGGTCACATCGCAGAAGTGAGAGGAAACAGTGAGGAGGTGACACTATGGATTTATTCTGATCATCAAGACCCATCTAACTGGTGTTGTGAGCATCATGAAAGCCTTAGGGAAGAAGAAAAAAAAATACAAAGTTACCATAACATTCTCAGTAACAAAAGCCGGTCAACATGGACACTGTAAACTGCGTCTTCTGATGACAACACACTTCACAATTCCCAAGTGAAGACAGGGCCAGTTCTGTAGTAGGGAACTAAAGGGGGAGGAAGGCTGAGGAAGATAGAGGTTCCTGCTTACTCATGCAACAAGTATTTCTTGAGAGTCCTTAAGACAGAGCGGAGAAGCCTGGGCTGCACCAAGAGCCTGAGATTGGAAGTCAGGCAGACAAGGATCTTCCTGCCATTTCAAAGATAACATGAGCTCAGCAAATGGCTTCCTCTCTCTGTCTTGCTTGAGTCACTTATAAGAGTGGGGATAATAACAAACTTTAACTGATTACTGTGGTGATATAAACGCATACAGCACACAGTACCTATCTATCAAGATGGTTAAACAGCTAGAAATAATACTATCCAGAGCACAACACAGAGGAGAAATTGAAATATCAAGGATACAGAACTACTTCTATAGGAAACATGATGGGGGAAATCAAATTGGACCATGAAAATCAAGGTTTTGTGAATGATATCACACTTGAATCTGGCCTTGAATTGGGATCCCAAATTCAAGGAAATGAAAAAGCAAGAGAAAAACAAGATCAGGGCTCTACATTCTATGTGTCACACAACCTATATTTGGGGGCCAATGGGATGGTTCATCAGGTAACTGCACCTGCTGTCAAGCCTAAGACCTGAGTTCAGTCCCCAGAGCCCACACGGTAGAAGGAGAAAACTGACTCCTACAAGCTGTCTTCTAGCTTCCACATGCATACTGTGGCACACATGTGGGCACAAGAGTACACACACACACACACACACACACACACACACACACACACACACACAGACAATACCCAAGGGCGTACATTTTATGCTGTGCTATTCACAATATCCATTATATAGAACCAGCCTAGATATTTGTCAACAAATGAATGGATAAAGAAAATGGATACAATAGAATCTTATGCAGCAATAAATAAAAACGAAATCATGATTTTTTTTTTCAGGAAAATGGATGTCATTTAAAAATCATATGTTAAGCAAAATAAGCCAGATTTAGAAAGACAAACTATGCTTTCTCTTGTGCAGAACCTAAATTTAAAATTACATATGTATACATGTGTGAGGAGGTCATGAGACTAGCAAGAGGAGTGTGAGAAGGGAGATAGAACTCCTGTGCGGGGAGGTCTTTAGAGGGTGATGGAATACATGTACTAAGAAATCAGAACTTGAGACTAATTGGGGGAATAAAGGAACAAAGTGCATGGGGAACAGGGATGGTGGAGGGTGCTGGGGAAGGGGAACAACTGAGAACAAAGCATAATAACACACATGGATGAAGACGCCATGGTGAAAACCCAGTACTTTGTATATTAAGCTAAAAAAAATCCATTTTAAAAACCTCTTCATCTTATTGGCCTTAAAAACCTCGTGCACCATCTTCTCTAAATTCCCCCCAAGTCTTTACATTTGATGTATGAACTATTTTTCCTATCTTATTTTTTGATAAAACATATTAGCTGTGTGTATTTTTATATTTCACTATGACTATCTATGGTCACCCTACCATGCAGTAATATCCAGAACTTCTCCTATTTACCTGAAACTGAGTACCCACTGGGTAGCTATTCACATTAATGGGGCCCAGTGTGATATTGCAATACATGTACCCATCTTACACTGATGAAATTAAGGCAATTAACATTTCCCTCTTATTCCTTATGTTTGTTTGGAGCCTTTGGAATCCTCACTTCTAGATCTCCATAATATATGGAATGGTCTGCTACAAACTACACTCAGTCTCTGCTTTGGGACTTGCTATCCAACCCCCTTTATTCGTCTTCTACCTCCCCAGCTTCTACAGATTGCTAGTCTACAGCATTCAAGCTGGCGGTATTTGTAGCTTTCTCTTGTGAGATCAAGCACGTGATCCTGCTTTTCTGTGTTTGGTGTCCACTTTTAACACAGATAAGGAAACCGAGTCTCTGTGATGTGCCAATCCATCAACCAAAAGTTTCAGAGCTCAGATAGAAAATAGGACTGTTGACTATTTGGCCAATGTTCCTTCAACACTGCCCAGCTCTCTCCCTCAGCACTTGGGAGCCACTGAAGTGTTTTGTTGCACAGGACTTTGGATGACCTGTCTGGATTGCTTTTAGGGCAGAGGATTGAAGTAAACAGAATGAACATTTCAACTTGGGCAGCAGCAGTTCCTAAGGATGCCCTGGAGAAAAGTGATGCCAAGGCTGATTCTAGACTACTGAGAAAATAATTTGCAACCTGAAAGGAAGCCAACAAAACACTCTTGTAAAGTTTTAAAACACATACCTTCTACATTTGTGTTGGATATGAATATTTTGCATGAAATAACCTCACGATTCTTCACTGCCCACAAGATTGATCTAGGCTTTAGTATTAAGTAACTACTACAAACAGTCAGTTTGACTATATTATGAGAAAATTAATGCTCGGAATGAAACGTGTAAGACCAACGTGCTGCAGAAGCTATCCCAGCTGCCCGGCTCCTCCATCAAGCTTTTAAAAAGACAAGTCCAGGAAACTAAAGGAGCACCAAACAAAGCAACTAGCACTCCAATCTGGTACCCGCCTTGGTGAAAGTGAACATGGAGGAAAACTGGAATGTAAACAGGTCTTGAGAAGGAGTTTGGCCAACGTGAAAACTTTCCCCAAAATTCAGTATCGCAGTAAATACTGAGCTTAAAGCTCTATGAACAATAGCTGAAGGGCTATGTTGGGTGTGATGCTGCTGATTACTATATTGGGAAATAAGTTAGCCTAGAGTCTGGGTTCTCAAATAATTTTGTGAGTTTATAATTTACTACTATAGCTTGTAGTACTAGGAGTTGAATCCAAGCCTCCACATGTATTAAGCAAGTGATTAACCTCTGAGCTACATCCCCAATCAAATTTATGACTTTGTATTTGTATGTAAAAATAATGATTTTTATGAACTTTTAGAAAATTCGGAAGGGGGATGTAATACGGCACTTATGAAAAGAGAAATTTATTTGTTCTAGATTATTCATTCCTGATAGAATGTACTGTGTTTTGTTCCTTCTCACTCAATCAATCTGAAGTTATCTCCAATTTGTAAGTAGAATGAATGATGATAGTCATTAGTAAACTATTATTTTTCACTATTTGTAATTTACACTGGTAAGAATATTTAGCCTTTTCTTTTCTCTTGTATAAATTGTCCTTTCTAAATAATTTATCAAGTTAATTTACTAAATGTGGAAAATGTATCACCAAGTGTATAGTGACGTGTATAAGTACTTCCTGTGAACAAATGCCAGCCTTCCAGGGCCAACAGATAGATGGGAGGGTAGGTTTTAGGTGGTCTTTGATTTTTTGTTTGTTTTTATTTTGTTTTGTTTTGTTTTGTTTTGTTTTTTGAACACAGAGTAACCTATGATGTAAGAAAACTGAAAATACTGGTGTGGTTATGGCAAAAATAAATCTGGCATAGTTATGATTGCACATTTAGTTGCCATTGTAGAATTTCAGCACTCCTGTCTCCTCAAATATCCTGTCTTGCCAACCAGCCCAGAAGCTGTTGAAATTGATGGGCTACAGAATATCAATAAAATGACCAGCATAGTTCAGCACCAAGAGCTGTTTCATAACTCAGTTTCTTCACTGTTTTTTGTTTGTTTGTTTGTTTGGTTGGTTGGTTGGTTGGTTGGTTTTGAGACAGGGTTCCTCTGTGTAGTCCTGGCTGTCCTGGAACTTTCCCTGTAGACCAGGCTGGCCTCGAACCCACAGAGATCTGCCTGTCTCTCTGCTTCCTGAGTGCTTGGGATTAGCCTCACTCTTTTTCTTTACAGTAAAGGCTGTATCTTTTAATTTGTACTTTTATTATCACCCATTGTTAGTTATTTTAAGTTCTGAATCAGTTTTTGTAGAGAATGTTATAGTTCAAATTTCCTAATAGTTTTAAGAAGTTTTCAAGGTTGAAAGCCTTGTTATTAGTTTAAAAGACAAGTATATTTGTCATAAAAGGTGATATTTCACCAATATGTATTTGTAAAACATCCTAGAATACACTGATCTTGTCCATAGTCTAATTTAATAGAGACTATTAAAAAAATAGAAATTACGGAAGGGTAGAGGAGATAAAAGCCTCAGCCTGTTAAGCAGATCAGCTCCTGGGGATTGGTCCAGAAAAAACTCAGACTGCAGTGCGGTTAGCGAGGAGCAAACCCCATGAATGACAATTCATCAGAGGCATCTGCTGGGAAACCTGGATGATGATGATGACACATTATAGTGACATACAACTTAGTGAACACAAAACAAGTCACAGTTGACCAAAAAGATGCTCAGGTAAACCTCACAAATAGTACCCATACGAGGAGAATTTTTAAAATGTAAGTTACATGTAGATAAATGGTCCTAGAAACTTTTTATTTTCTATAGCAGATTACTACTCCAAAATGAAGAATAGCATCTTGTGGACTAGGACTGAGACAACCGAGTATGCTTTTTAAAAGCCTTAAGAGAGGAAAGAAGGAAAGGAAAAGGACAATAAGTAAGAAACGTGTGTGTGCATTAAGTATACTGTAAGGGAACAAATGGAAGTTTTGGATCCCAACAAAGAACTTAAGACTCAATTGGTGATAAAATTAAAAAGGAAAATTTAAGACCAGATATTTAGATCCCTGAATGTGTAAAGATTTCAAATTGAACCCTTACCCAGCCCTGCAAATGTTCTTAAAAGATAGGAATAATATCTTTTATTTCTGTATTTTCCTCCTAGCCTAGTCCTCTGCCTCTCAAAAGGCAGGTTCCCTTAAATGTGTGTCTCTATGTGTCTGTGTGCCTATACATGTGTATGTATGCACACACGTACCACATGAGAACACACGTGACCATTTGTGTATATTTGAAGGTGAGTTGGCTTCTATTCTAAATGTAAAACAACTAAATGATTTTAATTGTAGCACACCGTGAGAAGATAGTATTTGAGGAAGGCTTATCTGGCTGAGCTAGATAGATACTCTAACCAGAGAAAAGGCTGAGGGCAGAAAAAGCACTTACAAATTAGGTAAATTAACCCTCCTCTGCATTTTATTAGAAGTTAAGTATCTCTTACAGATTTATTTTTTTAAAGGCAACATGGTAGTTAAGTCAGCACACTCAGAGATTCTCGGGAGTAATTAGTCCCCCATGACTGAGTGAACCTATATCATACTAGACAAACACGCTAACTATAGAGTTTGGCATCACAACAGCATGAGGTCGCTGACAGGTCTCCCAAATGTACAACGCATACATAGCCACTGAAGAAAAACATCCAAAAGACTTTCAAAGTGGCTTTTTCAAGTCTTATTTATTTCTTATTATTGACACATCACAAAATGCTACTTTTTAAAGGTTTGGGGGGAAACTGAGGCTTACCTCAAATGAACTTGAACCTAAAAGCAAATTCAACTCTGATTTCACTCCAGATATCTGGATTGGAAAAGGAAAACTAAAGAAAAAGAGAAGACATATTTGCAGTCAAAGTCGGTCTTATTGTTCTTTTTAAACATAGATTTTATAAATAAATTTCAAATAGAGGCTTGGCGTGAGGGCAAAAGTCACTTGGGGTTTTCTATTGTGTAGCTTTGTTCTGTTACTAGGAAGGGTGTTGTATACACCACAGATGTCCTGACCATCTCAAAGGAAGCTCCACGGGGCTTCACAAAGAAACCAGGTTGGCCTTGGTCATGGCCCAAGCAGGAGATGGCTACACTGTGCCTCTGAAGTGGCAAGCAGCCAAAAGGCACACTTATTGCCTCTGAATCACCGCAGGCCTGTTACGAAAGGAAGTAGTGACACACTTCAAACTGGGAGTAGGTGACTGGGCGGAGCTGAGAAAGGACGGCCTAGGGTGTTGGGGGACTGTGAAGAGTCATCCTGTATCACTTGAACGCATCTCCGTCCACAGAATGGTTTAAAGCTGATACAGAGTCTTTCACAAATGCAGTTTCACTTTGGCAATAGGTAGAGCTAGCTATATGGACAGGCAAGGATGCAGTCATCTATAGGTTAGATTCAAGAGATGCCAAAAATATCCAACACTTTTCTGTCTGGACCACACATAACCCCGTAAAGTTAAGACATTGTCATTGTCTCCGTTTACCATCAAGAAGCAAACATTCACCTAAATAGAAAAGCTTGTGAGACAGCAAGTACCCAAAATATTTATCAATGGATTAACCCCCTCGGCGGATATTCTATCAATACAAACCATTCGAGGTTACAAGTGTAGAACAAAGGCCAAACCATCATTGAATTTGCACAGCAGTAGGGTGAGAGACAAGAAAAATGAAGAAAAACAACTAAAGATGATTGTGATTGAGACAAAGGGCCAGTACATTTTGTTGCAGAGAGGCCACTCTGCAAAGGAGACCTTGTGGAGCTTGATGGAGGTGAAGGAGTACAAGGTAAACACGTCTGGTTGGAAGAGTGAATACAACAAGGACTAGCAAAAGCCCAGACCCTGGAGCCAGACAAGACTTGGATTGCTCTTGTCATAGCAAATGTGCTGCTGGTGTAAAGTGGGAACAGAGAACAGAGGGATGAGGCAGTTCCCAAAGGTGATGGGGATGTGGAATGATGGAAAGAAGACAAGGGAACCAACCGGCAAGCTGTACTAAGCAGTTTAAACTGTCTCAGGAAAGAAAGCCATGTGATGGCTTTGAGTAAGATGGCGGGCCGCTTCCTCACTACAGCAGCTGAGGAAAATACACAAGAGAGACAACCAGGCAGTCTGAAAGCAATATGTAAGGCATCACTACTGACCTTGACAGGTTTCTGTTGACAGGTTTCTGTTGGGCTGCGGGGAAGAGCATGAGGTTGAAATGGGACACGGGAGTATTGAACGGCAATAAGCCAGCTACTGCAATAAACAAATTGGTAAGTGAGAAAAAAAAAAAAAGACACGAAAGTCAACAAAGAAAATTTTAGGAAGTGATAGGAGAATTCAGACTGGAGGCAACTGAATACATGGAAGACGAGATAAAGGAAGTATGATTATGAAAGGGAGCTGAAGAGATGTGCACACACGTGAGGGATTCTGCAAGATGGGGATATTAAGGCATGGCTGTGGACATGAGATGATCCAGGGGAGAGGAGTGTCATCTTGTCATAGATTACACTATAAGCTCCTGGAAGAGCTGAGAGGAGACAGGGCCCATCATTCATGCAGAGAAGACAGAAGGCAAGCCTCAACATTGCAAAAGACCAGGGACAGAGAGCACGTCCTTAGCGCACACAGACCCAGGTTCACTCTTCAGCACCAGAAGTACAATAAGATGGAAAAGTAGAAAAGCAGTGCTTAGATAGCTTTGAGGTTTGGTATTGGGAAATAAGATAATAAAATAGGCTGATCAAGTCCGAGTCTGAGCCCGGGTCTGTCTGTCAGCTCTCAATGAGATGACCACGGACAAGCCCTCTCCCTCAGGCTCCTTTCAACTGTTGAGGAGTCTGTCTGTGGAACCGGGAGAATTATCGTTTTCCTGAGCACAAACAGCCCGGCCTCTGCCTCAGCCTGATGAGAGACACCCTGCCTGGACTTCCTTCTCATCTAACAGAGCCACCACCCTGATTTTTTTTTTTTCTAAAGACAGAAAGAAAGCAACGTTCCTTTTCCTTATAAAAAGGGTGAGCAGATAAATTCTCCCCCAAACGTGTGTAGGAGAGTTGCCTCCCTTGATTCTTTCTCTTAGCTGCTTCATGACTGAAATTTGACTTACTTGTCAGTTCTGAGATTTAAGCTTTGTAGGAGGGAGTGTAGCTCATATCAATCACGCCAATTGTTCCGGACAACCCATCTTTCTAGGGTACCGGCTGTTACAGAGTCGCATCCCCAGCCCGTTCTAGCCTCTCTCTGGCTCACTTACTGTATTCCAATTCTCTGCCATTGAAGGGTCTTCCCAGTCTTTGCTGACAAAGCTCTCCTGCTCACTTTTCCCATTTCCCCACCACTGTGCTCTTTCTTCTTCCTCCTGCTAATTATCTATATTTTTTTCCAATCTCTAACTAAAAAGGAGCGTTAGGTCCTAGGTCATATACCACATAGTTGATGCATATACATTTTTTTTCACAAAATGGTTTCTGTGACAGGCATTAAAAAATGCAAATTCAGTTGTTGGAAAACTTGTCTAAGTATGGCTTTCCTTCTGGCAAGCAGTTTCAGGAACAGATTTTATTATTCTGAGTTAGAGCCAACCCTTACTCTCAGGATCCCAGCTTATCCTCGGTTATATTTCATTTCTCATTTTGCTCCGTCAGTTCCACCCACTCCTCATCGTTCTCCCCAGCAATCCTGTCAAAAAATCAATTTGCAGCTTCCTCTGCTATTAAAGTGGCTTCTCCAGCAGTTCTTTCCTTTTATGGAAGAGAGACCAGCGTGGAAGTCAGCGCTCCTCTGCTGATCCCTAACATAGGCATGACTGACTTGCTAATGCAGGTACTGTACCATTTTAGATAATTTGCAGAAGCTACTACAAGTCAGCCAAACCTCATTAAAATGGAAGTATTCGTTATTATTCCAAAAACGCTCACTGCACAATACAGCACTGTATTTTCTGAGAGCTCCTGCATAGCTATAATAAAGCATGACTGAAGGTGTGCTCTTCAAGTGTCCAGGACTAGACCAGGGACAAAGAAACTAAGAAACACAAAAGATTTTACACCATAAGGAACTTTGGGTTTTAAATATTAAAGCAATTTAATTAGGGCTAAAGCCATTTCATTAGAGCTGGAGCTGACACAAAATTTTCCTGGGAGAAGGGTAAAGACAATGTCAAGAGCTGGAAATTAAACCCTATGACTGGGAAGTGAAGGTTGTCCTCTGAAAACCCTGAAACTGAAATTAATAGCAAAAGAATTACTCCTAAAAGCAGCAGCTCTGGGTCCGAGCAATAACTCACAGAGAGGTTGAGTTTTCTCATGTGAACATGTGCAGCTAAAGCTAGGACCTCAAGCAGGATGGGGAACAGTGGTACCAAAATGGAAGATGTGGCTGCAGGTCCTGGGGCAGGCATCATCCTGTCCTGATGGACTCACCCACTGATGTTCAAGAGCTGTTTCCAGTGTGTGTGTGTGTTTGTGTGCTCTCTCTCTCTCTCTCTCTCTCTCTCTCTCTCTCTCTCTCTCTCTCTCTCTCTCTCTCTCTCTCGTATGTTCATTTAATTAAATATGTACATATTTAACCATATTCGCCCACCACTCTTCCCCTAAATCTTCCCAGATCCACCTTGTCCTGGATAGTTTTATGTCAATTTGATACAAGCTAAACTCATCGGAAGGGAGGGAGCCTCAATTAAGAAAATGTCTTCATAAAATCAGGCTGTAGGCAAGCCTGTAAGGCATTTTCTTGGGGGGGGGCAGCCCATTGTGGGTAGTGCCATCCCTGGGTAGGTGGTCCTGGGTTCTATAAGAAAACAGTCTGAGCAAGCCATGTTGAACGAGCCAATAAGTGGCACCCCTCCGTGGCTTCTGCACCAACTCCTGCCTCTAGGTCCTGGCCCTGCTGAGGTTCCTGTCCTGACTTCATGATAAACTATGATCATGGAAGCATAAGCCAAATAAACCCTTTCCTCCCCAAGTTTCTTTGGTCATGGTGTTTCATCATCCTAAGACACAATCCCACCTCACTTTCCACCCAACTTTGTGTCTTCTTTTTTCCTTTATAACCCATCAACTCCAATCCACGCTTCCCTTACACTCCTGGGTATGGGGCCATCCATCAGAGCATGACTGACCTACCTGCAGCAACACCCTTAAAGAAAACTGACTCTCCTTCCTCCAGAAGCCACCATCTGTCCATAGCTCCTCAGTAAGCAGGAGAGGTTCATGAACACCTTCCTCCTCCATGCTTGAATGTTGACAGGCTTGATCTTGTTCAGTTCTTGTACAGGCAACAGCAGCTGTTGTGAGTTCATGACTCTAGCAGTCCTGTATATCCAGAAGACATCGTTTTCCACTGGCCCTCCCTGACCTCTAGATCTTTTTCACACCCCTCTTCTGCAGTAGTCCTAGAGCCTTGGGAAGGGGGCAAGCTACGGATGGTCCATCTGTGGCTGAATCCTCCACTGACACTTATTCTTAGCATGTGGACATGTTGTGAGTTTCTGTATTAACCCCTGTCCACAGAATCAATAAACTTTTCCAGCGAGAGCTGAGGGTGGCACTAATCTACAGGTATAGCAATTTGAATATAGGGGACAGTTCAATGCTCTGTTGAGTCATCAAAACAGTAATAGCAGGTTCACCCCTGGGGCCTGTGGGCTCCACAACCATGGTTCTTGATCAGATTTACAGTATCAGTCATGTCTCTCCTCCTATGGAGTAGACCTTAAATCCAATAAGGAAGCAGTTGATTACCCCCATAATGCTGTGTCACTGTTGCGCATGTGGGCATATATTACCACATCGGGCATTACTGCAGTTCACAAGGCTCAAAGCTGGGTAACATTCCCAATGACTTTCTCCTCCCTCTCCCGTCCCCCACCCCACCCCGCCAGACTGTGTAGCATCTTCCAGTTTTATGAAAGCTACCAAGTAGGAAGGAAGTTTCCTGGTCAGTATCGACTTGATTTCTCCATGTCCTGTCACCAATGTGTGTTATCTCTTCAGTAATAAGATCTTTAGGATTGAGGGGACACTATCTTTGCTATTTACCACCAAGTAGTTCATAAATATATAGCAAAGAGATGGCTCAGTAGTTATGAGTACTGGCTACTCTTCCAGAATACTGGGGTTCAATTCCCAGAACCCACACAGAAGTTCACAACCATCTCTAAATACCGTCCCAGGAATCTTAAGCCCTCTTCCAGCTTCTTTGGTACACAGATATACATGCAGGCAAAACATCCATACACATAAAAATAAATAAGTTCTACAAAGACCTCACCATCAGGTTTTTTTAGGTAATCAACAGCAATGGCAATAGCCCATATTGTTTTGGGAGTTCCAGGTACCTCTGACCAACTACCCAAGGTGTATCCCCTACCTGGCACTGGGATTTTGATTTGGCAACCTATGGGTTATCGAATGAATATAATCCACTGTGTAAGGTAACTCTAATTAAACTTTGTAATATGAAAAATATAATACATATGTATATATGAAGCTTATAAAATAGTAGATTTCCATATGGCCTTTTTAAACATTATTAGTGGCCGTTATCCCTCCCTCAAACCCTTGCTCTGTCCTACCCAACCATCCCTCTCCTCACCTAAACCTCCCTCCCCATTGTCCTCCCTCTCCCCCTTCATATCACCTGTGTTTTATCCCCATCCTCTTATGTCCCTAGTTGTAAGCTGTGTGACCAACACTGGTTAAAACTGGTGACTATTTCAAGTTCACATTCTAATAGAATTTCAGATGGGCAGAAAGCTGCAAGGATAGCCTAAGAGTCCCTCTATCCTTCAACCCCAATTCTAACTTCTAAGTATTTTGCTAATTTGCTATATATTTATGAACTCCTTGATGGTAAATAGCAAAGACAGTGTCCCCTCAATCCTAAATCCTTCAGTGTGTGTTTGTTATCTATCCACACTACTACAGTTATCAAAATCAAGCAATTAACATTTGTTCAGTCCTATCATTTGTTCTACAGACGATATTCAGATTTTACCGATGTCTAGAAATATTCTTTAAGATAGCAACACAAGTGGAAGATCAGGGAACTGGGGAGATGGATCTGTAGGTAAAGAGTATGCCGTGCAAGCATGACAATCAGAGTTTGCATCCCCAACACCCGTGCAAAAGCTAATGCAGAGGTGCAAGCATTCAGAATCTCTACACTCACTACTGTAAATGGGGGGAGGGGGGAGGCAGGGCCAGGAGGATCTCTAGAAGTTCAGAGACCAGCTGACCTGGATGACAAAGCTGTGAAAGAGACCCTGTTTCAAACAAGGTAATAGATGAGGGTCAATGCCCAAAGATTGTCTTCTAACTTCCACACAAATGCTGTGGCAAGGGCATACCCACACATACATACACACACACACACACACACACACACACACACACACACACACACACACATTTTTAAAATTCCAGAGTGGCTATTTATTGTCCCATCCCTAGCCTCATTCTAACTGGACATGCTCCTCAGTCTCTTCTGACAGTGACTAATGCTGTGACCCTTTAACACAGTTCTTCATGTTATGGTGACCCCCCAACCATAAAATTATTTTTGTTGCTATTTCATAACTGTAATTTTGCTACTGTTATGACTCGTAATGTAAATGTGTAATACACAGGTCACTTGACTCCCAAGGGGGTCACAACCCACAGGTTGAAAACCACTGCATTAGAGGGTTGCTTGGTGTATAGAATGGATGTCCGTCAGTGGAGGTTGCCTGATGCTTTATGACTTGACAAAACAGGTGCATCCCATCAGAAGGCACCCACTGTTGAGCTACCCTTCAGTGGGAATGTCACATTAATCGCTGTATTGAGGTGTTTTCTGCCAGGTTTCTCTGCTATAATAACGTCACTGTTTTCTCCTTTATAATTCACATGAATTTAGTGAGGGACTATTTTAGTACTGCATAAATACCTTGTCACACAAATGTTAGCATTTACTGATGGTTTCTGTCTGATTAATAAGATTAGGGCTGCTGTTCTAATTTCATTTCTGTTGCTGTGATAAAATACCCTGACAAAAAGAAGCTTAGGAGAGAATTTTTTCTTACAATTTTATGTAATAGTCCCTTACTATGAGCAAGTCGCAGAGGCAGGAACTTGAGGCCAGTGGTGATCCCACACACACAGTCAGGAGCAGAGAGAAATAGATACACCCATGTTCACCTGCTTGGTTCCTTGTGCTCGTCTTGATTTCTTGTACAGCTATGCTCTTATACAGTTCATGACCTTCTGCCTGTAGAATGGAGGGGCTGGGTCTTGCCACATTGATTGACTTAATCAGGAACCATCCCCACCACATACATGATAACAAGCTAACCCAATGTAGACAATTCCTCATGAGACTCTCTTCTCAGATGATTCCAAGTTGTGTAAAGTTGACTATTAAAGCTGAATTCACAGTTGCCAAGTGGTCTTTTCTGATAAGATTATCCAGCTTTCTACTGTAATGATTATGTTTATACATCAGCATCAACGCTTCCAAACCATTATACATATAATATATGCATTGAATATATGCATAATAGATTAGTCATTTCTCATCACTATTTGGATGTTCAAATAGAAGCAGATTTAGCCACAAATTGCTGATTCATTGGAAATTCATACTTCTAGCTTTTCTAGCAGTGATCTGGGAAAAGCACAGAAATAATTCCCTGGGTTGGAGTAGCTGAGCAAACCCTAAATTAAGACTGTCCTCTCTTGGTTCCAGATCCCGGTCCTAATTCGTTTGACAGGTTCACATTGCCTAACCAGTTCTTCTTAACTTGGTGTTAGTCTCACCAAAAGAATTGCCTGCTTACGTTTCCCCTGCAGATGGACTACAGGAGGAAACAGTGACTGCAGGACTTTTAGAGTCAAACTACAGTAAGTTACAAAGTTGGTCTACTTAAGTTCTGCTGGAGTTTTAACTATTGCTGCTCCATTTTCATAGAGGATCGCTAGTGTGTGTGTGTGTGTGTGTGTGTGTGTGTGTGTGTGTGTGTGTGTGTGTGTGTGGCCTTCAAAGTAGAGGACAAGCTTCAATAGCTGATCTAGGCACTACCCAGCTTCCCCTTTTCCAATCAGACTCTCATTAGACATGTTGGCACCACACCACTTCTGTCCTCAAATATTTGCAGGGTCTAAAGTGTGAATATGAAGTAAGGGTAGCTGTTTGATGGGAGGTGTTTATGAGCTAACGTGAGGAGAGCTGGCACACATGGAAGTTGGAGACTTGTGTCCTCGGCAGGCAACTGGGCAAGAGCTGAAAGAGAAAAAGCTTAAGAAGATACACTAGAAGGCTCGAGCTCGTCAAAAAGGTCTGACCAGACACAGAAACACGAAAAGCTCAAAAGGAAGAAAAACACCAACAGGCTTGCTTTAAAATGACTGGAGGCAGCCGCTGCGGTGTTTCCGTAATCTTCTCAATTAAAGTCAATTAGAAGTGACTGCTTCAAATGTGAGAGAAGCAGAAAGGAAAGGAGAGGAGATTAAACTGAGAATGTTTAAGTTTGCTAGACAGAGAGAGGGAAGGAAGAGAGGGAGAGAGGGCGAGGGGAGGGGGAGAGGGAGGGAGTTAAGGTACAATTAAGACAAATAAATAAGCCAGCCAAACAGTCCAGATTTCTTCTTGTCATCTAAGTTGTGTATATAAATGGTTTGTTATTGGTGTCTTCTTATTATATTTTTTTATTTAGTGTGTTTGATGTGTATCCCGTGATACACGTGGAGAGGCCAGAGAACAACTTGAAGGAATTATTTCTCTCTTTCCACCACACGGAGATCAAATTCAGGTTATCACGCTTGGCAGCAAGCACTTTCAGTCACTGAGACATCTGTTGTTTTTGTTGTGGTGGTTTGATTGGGTCAGTATTTTGTTTTGGGATGTGTGTGTGTGTGTGTGTGTGTGTGTGTATCGGAGTGTTGGTTGAGTTTTTTTGTTTGTTTTTGTTTTTTTGTTTTTTTGTTTTCTTAAGTAGCCCAGTTGAGGGTAAAGAAGACCTGAACTAACGGGGTTTTCCAGATGGAAATGTCATAACACAAATGTTGTTTACCAATTTTGTATCAGTAACCTATTTAAAAGGATTACCTTTTGCAAAGCACTAATGAATGTAATTACAGCTAAATCTGTCATTTAATACATATAAAATGTCAAACATTTTAAAAATAAATGGAAAATTTTATAATGAAATTATCTTTGTTCCCAAAGAGACAGGAATTATAACTTTATGATGTTATTGACCAGGATGTTAATATTGACTCCATCATGGCCTGAACTGGAGATAGCACTGTTGAATTTGTAGTTTGCAGAAACTGTAACTACCCCATAGGTTTCCACACACATTTTAGAACTAAGGTTGCTCTCAGAAGTCAACACCATCCTTCATCTGGTAGAGTAGAACAACAAAAGGAGAAAACAGAAAAACTCAAGTTCCATCAGGGTAGGACTGTTTAGTTTTTCTTCTTAAGAAATGGAAGCATGTGCAGCTGTTACTAGGAAAAGCAGAGTTCCCTTTTTTGAGTTACCGTTCTTGTTAATAAGGGAACTTAAAAGCCGAAGTAGCAGATGGGAGTCCTAGGACTACGAGTTTGAGAAAAAGGAGGGTGCAGAGGAGGAGAAGGAGCCAGGCAAGCTGAAAAATTCAGCAGCTGCACGGAGGAGGGACATGGAGACGAGGAATGGAGAAAGCCTTGTGTTTTGCAATGGAGGTCACCAAGATGGCTCATAGTCAAAAGGGTAAGGGGGCTTCAGGGAATGAGTCAGAAATCCCAAAGTGTCAGGGACACAAGACAGGAAAAGTGCCCTTAGTGTTTTGGGAAAAGACATAGGAAGGAAGAAAAGGAGCAAATAAGAAGACGTCAGCTCAGTAGTGGAGACAGGTGAATTGCTGCATTGGGGGAGGGGCGCCTGGGAAGGGCACCTGCATTATATCAGCAAAAAACCTGGTCTGACAGTTTAGGGACAGGGACGCTCAGAGTGAAGACTTCTAATTCCTGTCTTCGACCAGAAGCTGGAAATGTCCTTGGTTTTGTCATGATGGCCCAGGAAAGCCGAAGGGAGCTCTGGTTCCCTTTTATTTGCCTTCTCTAGCGAATTGGAGAGTGCACTGTTATCATTTTATAACATGATAATTTCCCTGATATCTTGTCAATAAAGAAAGTTAATTAGGATGCTATCATTTATTAAACATAAGCTACTCAAACATGTTCAATGTTGCTTTGTTCTAGTACATGGTAAGAGAACATAAATGTTGAACTGTCATTTTATAGCATAATCCTCTGGAGTTTGATACTGAATGAATCTTAAGCTTTTAATCAATATTGCCCAAGAAGACAAATAGTACATAATTTATTTTAATGAAGAAATGAATAAATTTTAAAAACATAAAAACTCAAATTTTAACAAATTTGGGACAAAAATTATGGTCATTCATTAAAAATATTAGTGGATAGGATAATATGAAATTAATCACCCTAAAATTGATACTAGTTACCTAACGTAAAGTACACAGGATAAACTGAGTGTGGTGAACATGCATTTAATCTCAGCACCCAGCAAGCAAAGGCAAGCAGATCTCTGTTTAAGGCCAACATCTGTGTATGTTCAAGTGCACATTCATTTTTGAGCACCCAGGTGCACGTTGTGAGTGTGCACATGTATGTGTGCTTGTGCGTGTGCATGTGGGTGTAGAGGGGTGGGTCTGTGTGTATGGAGGCCACAGGTGTCATCCTCCAGGAGCTGTCTACCTTGAATATTTTTAGGCAGGGTCTCTCACAGGGACCTGAGGCTGGCTGGTCAGGTTCGACTTGCTGGGATCTACCCCAGGGATCTGCCTCCTCGGCACTGGTATTACAGGTACAGGCCTCCACATCTAGCTTGGAACGTGGGTGCTGGAGATGAAAACTGAAGTCCTCGAATTTGTGCAGCAAGCACCTTGCTGGACCATCTCCCCAGCCCACCTCACCATGCTTTGTGAAGTTCTCCATGAACAAGAGACTCTTCTCATAGGGTGATGAACCACCTTGTGAACCAGCTGGCAGAGCGGCAACCCACCAAGCCCATCAATAGGAGCTGGTGTCCTCAAAGAAGGAAATGTTTGAAATGAAATATTATAAACTAGGGGGAACTTGCGCAAAAATGACCACGCCCTATAGATGAACTGACGTCTTCCAAGTATTCTTAGTTCGTTATAGTATACACTGGAGAACTAACAGTGAGCCCTGCCCAGGGGGGCTCTGATGCTTTTCCCTTGTAATTTCTCTGGGATCTCCCTAAACTTCCCATTCCTCTCTTCTCTGACCGTTTAAGTTTGGTATCAGAGTTTGTGGTGCCTTAATGAAGCTACAAAATGCAGAGAAGCCCAAAGCCAAGCACAATCACGGCCTGCTACTGCCAGGCTTTTTAGAATGTTCTTGTAATGGTGTTGAAGTAGACCAATGGACCTAGACTTTCAGCTTTCTCCAAAGCCCGAGTTCCTAACTTTGTCTGCTCATTCATTCTGTAAGAACAGAGTGAGAGAGGGGGCGGATTAGTCAGATGCTCCTGAAGAGCAGCCTGCCCTGGAGAGCAGGGAAGCCATGGAAGGACAGAGTCTGGCTGGCTGACTGCCAGTCTGGAACAGATTAACCTCTGACTGTGTCTTCCACCCTTTACCAGCCCTGATATTCATGCTGTGACCCCTTCTCTCCTGGTGCCACAAGAATTCAAATAAGGTAGCATAGGCTGGGCACTTTAAGTAATGTTAAATAAATAACGGTGGTGTGATTCATTTTAACTATCTAAAGCTATGCCAATGAACATTAAACATAATGTGGGAGGAATCCAAGCCATCTAAAACCCCAGGGGTAGCTGCTCAAAGAGTTCTGATTTAAATTCTTCCTCGTTCAATTAGGATAGGAACTATGTCTGCTTTCTCTCTAATTCTATCACATTTCACCATATGACTAACAAATTCATTAATTTGCAAAGCAATAATCTAATGACACAATATGTCAGGGGGACACCACGGTATTAAGGCCCCAGTTATAGACCTGACTCTGATGTTTGTGCAAAGTAACTCCATCTTTACTTAGATGTGTCTGCTCGCTGGAATTAATAATGCCACTGATTATCCTAGAGAACAGCTATGAAAAGAACTGAAATGCAAGGACGCCTACTATAGGACAAAGGGAAACTAAGGCACTCAAAATTATAGCATATCCTATTTTCTTTCTATAAAGATATTGTAAAGGGAAATAGGTATAATAATAATACCTACCTTTCACAGAGTTCCTTTGAGAACTAGAAAGAAAAATGTATGTAACCCTCTTGCATAGTGACTGACAAGAAATAGAAGACCAACAAATTACAGCTATTATTTTTTTATCATTATTATTCCTGAGAGACTTTTAAAAGTAATTTCTGCCTCCTGTGAAAGGAATCCGACAGCTGTGCAAACAATGTACAAGTTCCTCGGAATTAATAGAAAATATTCATGTCTCAACTTTCAGGAGTCCATTGTGTTCTTGTTTGTCAAATGAGAACACTGTGTGCAGTAGAAATGAGTCAGCCCTGCCCAGCCTTCCCTGGGATGTTATAAAGTTCGGCATAATGCTAATTAGAAGTAGTCATTGCTCTTTAAGACTCACAGCTATGTGTTTCATCAGAATTGCGTGATGAAATAGATAGGATGTGTATTTTTATTGTATGCCTTTAGTTGGCAATGGTATAGAAGCCAGCCTACCACTAAAATACTTGCAGAAGAAACACAAATACTTCCTTGCAACTTATTACTTAGTCAGGTTACACATTAACATAAGCTTAAATGATCTTTGCTGAAGTTCTCCAGCTTTGATGCATGCACGACAATACTATGCTTATCTATTATGCTTTTGTCATTATTGATGAAACTGTTTTACCCTCCTATCACTTGTAAGGAAGATGGAGAAGCAGGTCTTACGATCTCTATTCCACAGGTTGGAACACTGAGATATCACCAGCCGAAGTGACATCTGTGGGGTCAGTAATTCAGAGGGAGCTACAATCCAAGTTCCTGGGGTGAGTTTCTTCTTACTCCATGCGGCAATACCCAAGGCTCCAGAGAGTAAACACCCCTAAACAATCTCCCGTTCTTCAACATGACCCCAAGTAATATATATTCAGACAGACAGAAGACAATTTATTCTAGGACATTTATTCGTTCTTGCAATTGATGGTATGTAAGATAAAAATAACTTGACATCTCAGATGAGAAGCTTCCAAAGTGGCTAAAAGGAAAGGGCTCAGATTCCGTATAAGTGTGAAAACAACAGAAAGAGCTTTGAGTCAGGAGTCTGGAAGGTAGTTCTAGATAATTCTGTTACTCACTGTGAATGTTTAAATAAAAGCTCCTCATTTCTGTAGAGTTTCTATTTTATCATCTACAAAACATGGGAGCTGGACTCGATGTACTGGAGAGTGTTACAATTATCAAATGAGAAAGCCAGTACTTGAATTCAGGGAGGTTTCCCCTTCACCAATACATGTAGAAATTAGCATATACCAGAGAATCAAAACTAAGATAGTTTACAGTGGCATTCTATAATAATGATATATGAGCTATCCTTATTAACAAGCTGCAGAAAAATAAATTGTCACATCTATAAGCATCTTAAAAACGTATCAAGGTCAGAATTGGAGAAGTCTAGGGCTGGTGGGTATAGCTCAGTAAGAGAACAGATTTAACATGTTGCTGAGTTCAATTTCCCGCACACATACAAAAAGACATCCATTTACTCACTAACAAAAACGTCCTTGCCACTGCCATTTTTGAAGTTTAAGAAATAAATGTTCCCTTTTGTGCTTAATTTATCTGGTGGGTCCTAGAAATAAGAGACACAGTCAAAGCAACATCATCCTTGCCCGGAAGAAGCCTGGGTACACAGAAAGAACTGGCCAATCCAACCACCACCCACTGCAGGAGGGTCTTGGAGACAAGTGGAGATTGTGTCTCCTCATTTTTCACACAGTCTTCAAGATGGGTGTTGGTCTGTCTGTCTGTTTTGAGGGCTTCACTTCCACTTAAGCAGATTTTCAGAAATCTAATTAAACCTGATTGTATCTGGCCCATGTTCCAGAAATAGCCTGATTTCCCTTAACATACATGACATTTACCATAACCAAAAATTCCTTTCTAAAAAGGTCAGCTTTCTAGAGTTTGGTAAATATAAGTTTATGG
Organism: Peromyscus californicus insignis; assembly: GCF_007827085.1. NCBI lineage: Eukaryota > Metazoa > Chordata > Mammalia > Rodentia > Cricetidae > Peromyscus > Peromyscus californicus. The sequence continues at coordinate 30,041,327 of NW_026294436.1, read as the reverse complement.
TGAATTCTGATAAATTCCTTTCAAACCTTTTCCTCATCGTAAGAGAAATAAATTACCATATTCTACAGCTCACTGAGAAGGACCATTAACTGAATGATAATATATCATTAATGTTGCCCAAGAGAAATAAAAGACATTTCAAATGATAGGAAAACAACCATTTCTCTTTTGTTAAGAATTCAAGGCCGGGCGGTGGTGGCGCACGCCTTTAATCCCAGCACTCGGGAGGCAGAGGCAGGTGGATCTCTGTGAGTTCGAGGCCAGCCTGGACTATCAAGTGAGTTCCAGGAAAGGCGCAAAGCTACACAGAGAAACCCTGTCTTGAAAAACCAAAAAAAAAAAAAAAAGAATTCAAAACAATTCACTCATTTTTCCATCACATACCATGGTACCTAACATAAGGTTCAAGTCCTCCAGAATGACAAACCCAGTTAGAGCTGGACTGGCCTCAGCCTTAACACCATCATTGCCTGCCTGCACCTGCCCTGTGCTGTGGCCGCTTCCTGACATGCTTGAGTCATTCACGAATATGTTCCTCTGTCCACAACTCTCAGATATAAAATCCTGCCCTTCTCAGGCTGAAGAACTTAACTGGCAAAAAAAAAAAAAAAAAAGAAAAGAAAAAGAAAAAAAAAACCTCCATCTGTCACATCCTTCCATGGTCGCTGCCATTTTTGTATGTGCTTCTCACTTTCTTACTCCAGCTATACAGTGAGTTCTGCAATGAGAGAGCCTTTCATAACCGCCATTACACTCCTGGCACGTTTGATGAATGTATCAACAAAGTTATTAACACCTAGAGACGTAAAATGCACGCCACTTTGCATTGGAGGTTGTCCTCTCCTGCCTGGACCTGAGGTCATTTATTTCTTCTGCCTTGTCATAGTTTGAATACTATCCTACATAACCACAGAAACACAAAACACAAATATTTCTGTAATTGAACATAGAAAAATTGTGATATAAGTTGAAAACTTTGGCTACAACAATGATCTAAATGATCATGCTGGGGTGATCAGAAAAGCCATAAAAAGGAAACACTATTCCTGGGAAAAATATGTCTTTTCTTATTGTCTGTGTGACCATTCACACATTCAATGTGACTACAGGTGGGTATTGGTGTGCATGCATATCTGTGCCTGTATGTAGAAATCAGAGGTTAACACTGAAGAGTCTCTCAATTGATTTCCGCTAGCTCTCTTTTGTTGAAGACAGGTTCTCTCACTGAACCCGGAGCTTATCACTTTGGTTGCACTGTCTGTCTAGCAAGCACTGAGGAGCCTCTGACTCCACCGTCCCAGCCCTGAGATTGTGCACATGTGACAGAAAGCATGGCTTTCTATGTGGGTTATGGGAGGTTGAAGTTGAATCCTCATGCTTGCAAAGCATTTCATTGTATTGACTAAGCCATCTGCCTAGGCCATGATTAGTCATGTAAAAAGGATGATTAGTCATGTAAGGCTGACATACTCAAGTCAACCAACTTAGGCTTCAGAAGTCTGTGAAGACCTTAAAGTTGAGTTACTATGACCACCAATAGTAGTTTAGTTTTAAATTTTTGTCTTTAGAGTTCATTTACTTGAAATTGTTTTAGAGTCACAGTTTTATTGTAACAACAAACATCACAGTGTACTTTTTTGTTGCTTTTTGATAGATTTACATAATAAAATTTATTTACAAGCACATTATGAGGAAAGATATTTGTCTTTGTGATGATAAAATGTTGACGTTTTTTGTTTGTTTATTTGTTTTGTTTTGGTTTTTTTTGGTTTTTTGAGATAGAGTTTCTCTGTGTAACAGGATGTCCTGGAACTCGTTCTATAAACCAGGTTGGCCTAGAACTCAGAGATCTACCTGCCTCTGCCTCCTGAGTGCTGGGATTAAAGGTGTGTGCCACCACTGCCTGGTGTTTTTGTTTTTGTTTTTGTTTTAAGGGGATAAAGAATTTAGAAAAATAGTATGCAAGTTTTTACTTCATGGTTTTAATAATTCTATAAACTTAAATGTTCTATATTCTGGAGTTAACCTAGAAAAATTATTTTCTCAACATATCCTCCAAGAAGATCTGGCAATAATTTATACAGTCATTTGTGTTTAATTAACATACCTTTATCTATACATATATGTGTATCTACACATACATTTGAAACATATATGACTGCTGTCACATTATTCTTCTTAGGAAGACATATAGAAACATCAACTCATCACACATAAAGCAATCACAGGCTAGACAGCCCAGCTTGGTAAGCCAATGAGTTCACTGTGGTTCCTTACAGGGGCAAGGGTGATACCAAGACATCTGCCCAGTCATCAAGTCTCCTGTGCACAATGTGTAAAAGTGCCCCCTTTTCAAACTGTTCACTGGAAGGAACAGCTACATTACAGCTGCATTAAAATATTAGCTGCAATAAACTTTGTAGGTGAAGAGGATGGAGGGGCTAGGGAAAAAAAAAAAAGGTCCAATGCGTTTAGAAGGTCTTTACCTTATTAGACCTGTCCAGAAAGCTAATAGAACTAGATTCCCAGGCTGCAGGCATGGGATTATTCAGAATACCTCAAACAGGGTTTGGGACTCTTTTTACTGAGGTTTGTATGCGGAACCTTCAGAAAAATCTCATGCAGCATTTTAGATAGTCAGCAACCCTTTTTCTCTGCCTGCTCCTACTTTTCAGCTAAGATTTGCCCTCTGCTGGACCATGAGACTTGTTTGTGGGCCAACTATGGTACTGTTCATCTTTTGGAAATGTAGTGAGTGTGAGTCTAGGACTTCCAAAGCCTAATAGCAGACAGTTTACATTTCCATACCCCCTTTAAGAAACCAGACATTCAGAGTGGATTGGGGGTCGGGAACAGAGGGGAGAGGGGACTGGGAAGAGAGGAAGGGGGGAAAAGCGCAACCAGGATGTAAAATAAATAAATTAATTTTTTAAAAAAGAAGAAAGAAACCAGACACTCTCAGTGAACTAAAATATTTATTGTGAAAGACAGAATATTGAAATAACTACAAAATAGGTTTGACCATTATATTTTTTTTGTTTGTTTACTTGTTTTTAAGTTTTTGTTGCCCTTGTATTTTAATCGTCATTCTCAAAAGCAGCTATGGTACAAATTTTCTTCTTAGTAAGGTAGGAAGGATTCAGAGGAAAAAACTCTTAACTCTGGTATAACGGGTCTACAGCACATTTGGCTTACTCCAGCAAGAGAGGCTCTGAGTATTCGGAAGACTCCCCCGGGTTCTGTGACCATCTTCAAATTACTGTTTTAAATAAGCATATGAAGTGATGGGTTTCGTTATGGCATTTTTTAATCTATATGTCAATGTAGTTTATTATTCTTTATCTCCTCCTGCTGCTCTGCCCCATCCCCCTTGCCCTCTCTTTCTGATACTCTTCCTTCCCCTACACATCTGCCTTCATGCAGCCTGCATTCTGTGACCAGCTCTTTCCCCACTTCCCTTCCTCTGGATGCCCCCTGCCCTGTCTCATGCTCTCCTCTTAACTCTCATGACCTACACACTTCACACACACTCATGCACAGGCACACACATTGAAATACAAATTTCATATGAGAGAAAACATCTAGTATTTATCTCTTTCTGTCTGATATATTGCACCTAACATAATGATATCTAGTTCTATTTATTTCCCACAAATGCCAGAACTTTTTTTTTATGGCTGCGTAGAATCCCATTGTGCGTATGTGTGTGCACCACATTTTCTTTATCCATTCCTCTATTGACAGACATTAAAGTTAGTTCCATTTCTTTTCTTTTTGTTTGTTTTGTTGTTTGTTTAAGACAGTTTCATGCAGCCTATGCTGAAATAGACGGATAACCAAGGGTGACCTTGAACACCTGACACTCCTGCCTCTGCCTCCCAGCAAGTGGAATTACAGGCATGAGCCATCACTCCCAGCTGGCTCCATTTCCTGGCAGGTATCTCTGAAGTATACTGACTTAGAGATGTTCAAGCACTCAGCAGTGCTACGGCTGAATCATACAGTATTCCTATTTTTAGCTTTTTGAGGAAGCTTCCTAATGATTTCCATAGAGATTGCATCAATTTACATCCCCAGCACCAGCGCTTAAAGTTCCCTTTGCCATGCATGTTCAGCAGCATGAATTGTAATTTGTTTCTTGTTGAAAACTACAGAAGAATCTCTTATTAAAAAGACGTTTCATTTTGTTTCATGTGTATGTATGTGCGTGTGTGTTCTTTTGGATTTTAACAGGGAAAAGAACAAAGGCAGAGATAGTGTTTCTCAATGTGTGGTTCAAAGTCCTTCTCTATAAGAATTATTTGAGCATCTCAGTCAAAAGGAGTCCTGAACCCCATCGCAGACCCTGGGAATCAGCAAGATTTGATCCTGGAAATTTTAGCTTCTATGAATCTCTTTGATGATTCTAATGTAGTGGGTTAATAATACCTAAACTCAAGCAGCCATTCCTCTCAGGATTTCAAAACAAGTTGTAAAAAGTAACAGCGTGGGTTTTTCGATAAATGATATATTTGCTGACAAAAATAAAAACAATTTTGCTGTGAGATGTTCTCTATGCTGTGAATGTGTTGCTCTGATTGGTTAATAAATAAAGTAATGATTGGCCAGTAGCCAGGCAGGAAGTATAGGCGGGACAAAGAGAGAGGAGAATTCTGGGAACAGGAAGGCCGGGGAGGAGACACTGCCAGCCGCTGCCAGGACAAGCAGCATGTGAAATACCGATAAGCCACTAGCCACGTGGCAAGGTATAGATTGATATAAATGGGTTAATTTAAGATACAAGAACTAGATAGCAAGAAGCCTGCCACAGCCATACAGTTTATAAGTAATATAAGTCTCTCTGTGTTTACTTGGCTGCGGAACTGGCAGGTGAGAGAAATTTGTCCTGACCATGGGCCAGGCAGGACCAGGAAAACTTCAGCTTCACAATTTCTCATTTTTCTTTTATTCAATAGCTCGTGGTGAATTTGGGCTAAAGTTAGCCAAACTGCTTTGAAACAATTACCAGGGATTCAACCGAAGAACAGAAAGCTAACAAACCACCAACTACAACATCAAATACCTGGTATGATCTTCAGAAACTCGAATCAGCTAATCCAAGAAACGGCTTTGTTTGCTTACTTGCCTGTTTATTCCTAGACAGGTTCTGGTTTATCCCAGAATGTCTTCCATCCACCTCCTAGGTGCTGGGATTACAGGTCTTTACTATAACCAGTCCACGTAGTGGTACAGATGGGTTCCAGGGTTTGTGCATGCTAAGAAGGTATTCTACAGATAGAGCTACATCCCCAGTCCAGAAAAACTCTTTCGTAAGAGTCATCTACATCTACACTCTGCAGAATGGCTACACTGGAGATTTTACTTGTGACAGTCCAGTGGCCTAAAGGTCACAGCTCTGCTGTGACACAGAGGCTGCAGAGAGCTCTCGTCCTTTCTCTTTCAGCCTTTACCTTCCCTTGCAAGCTTTAACAGAGCAGTTCAGCTGTGGGTACACGTGTGTGGAGCCTCTATTTGAAATAAACTTGGCAAGCAGAATGCAACAACAATGTTAAGACTACAAATCACCTTCTATTATAATAGGGCTCCCTTTTCTTTTCTTTTTTTTCTTTTTTCTTTTTTTTTTTTGGTTGCGGGGGAAGTGTTTCAAGACAAGATTTCTCTGTGTAGCTTTGGAGCCTGTCTGGAAACTCACTCTGTAGACCAGGCTGGCCTAGTTCCAGAGATCCACTTGCCTCTGCCTCCTGAATGCTGGGATTAAACTGCCTGCTAGAACTCCCTTTTCAAAGAGAAATTTCCATGTGAACTGAATTGAGCTGAGTACCAGAAATCAAGTTGTTGCTTTTAATTAAAAAAAAAATAAAAACAACTTTCAAGATGATTTCAATTATTTGTATTCTTTCTGAAGCATTTTAATAAATATTTTTATAAAGTGAATTGCGTGGTTTGCTTCCTAATAATCCAAAATTCAGATTAAAGAAAGGTGCTTGACAAGAGACAGCAAAAAAGCTCCCAGGACCTTCAGTTATAGGTTTTATATAAATACTCAGAAACATTTGAAGGAGATTACCTTTTAAAATTATATAATACAGCAGATGCAAAGTTTCTGCCACTATGTAGAGAATAAGAGTTTGAAGCAATATTTACTGAAATCATAATGTAAATCTGTCATAAAATTTGAATTAGATCAAATGTGGGGAAATGTGTTCTATTTATGTATATACTCATTATTTTTTCCAGAATTGAAGACTTTGTGCCTGCTAGCTTTTCTGTCATAACACAGATCCAAAGAAACAAACTTCAAGTCAGGCCTAGTGTGGCACAGGCCTTACTCAAGGTTGAAGATGGAGCATGTAAACCAAGGCCTGCTTGAGCTAAGGTGCAAGTTCAAGGACAGACTTTATCTCAAGGGAAAAGAGGGCTAGGGATAGAGCTTAACAGCTTAGCATCCCAGCAAACTGCACACACACACTCATAGGAGAATAATCTTGAGCCTGGTAAAACGACACACACCTATAATCCTAGCACCCAGGAGAAAGACTGAGGGGAAGGATGATGATGCCCAGGCCAGCATGGGCTGTATAGTAAGACATTGTCAAAAACAAACAAAACAAAACAAAACACCCTAAAACCAAAATAAAATAAAGCAAAAACCTTGATTCACACAATTCTTGGCTCTTATGGTCAGTAGTTTTGCTTGTTTCCCTATTTTTAGCTTTTCTTGATGAATCGCATACTGGAATAATTGTTGCTTCAGATGACATTGCTTTAAACCATTTCCTCAGAGGAGTTATGTAATGCCTCTCATTTACGGAAAGAAAAAAAAAAGAAGCATTTCCTTCAAAGGAGAAGGGGGTAGTGTCAAGAAACGGCTCTTCACAGTTTACCTAGAGTGCCCTCTACTCCAGGATTGAACTTAAGATTTGTTTGGCAGGTCACTCAAGCAAATCTGTTCTCAGAGGGAGTTGAAGGTGTGAAATGCCTGTCTTTATGTCTTCCATATTTTTAAAGATCTGTTGGAGAAGGTGCCTGTAAGTGCCGGTATCCATAGAACTCACAGGTGTCTGATCCCTCTAGCTCTGGAGTTGGAGGCAGTTGTGAACTACCTGATGCAGGTGCTGGGAACCAATCTACAGTCGTCCCCAAGAGCAGTATAAACTCTTCACTACTGAGCCATCTCTTCAGCCCCTCTCTTCCATGTTTGAAGTAAAATCTTTGAAATAGACAGACGTCTCCATTCTCACTCCCGGCTGTGCGGAACTACCCTTGTGGCAGCCTGCATCCTACATGTCCCAAACCATCAAGATGACTCAGACTTCGTGTTCCTCATCATTGGTGCCACCATCCGATAACTCCCCTTTACTAAAATGTTAAAGATCTTTTACTGAATCTTTGAAAGACTGTTGTTAAAATGCAAAGAGCCAAAATTATCCTCATGCTCTTACTCCATAGCCTGCTCTTGGCAAGTTCCTGCATGCCTTTCAGAATCTCCCATCTTAACAGTGTACCTAAAGCATGATCCAGCACTCATGTGACCTTGGTTGTTACAGTGTGAGTATAAAGTATCCTTCCAAAAGATTCATTTATTTACAGCTTAGCTGCCAGGTAAGAGCTATTTGGGGAAGTTCTGGAAGCTTTAGAGGTGTGGCCTACTTGGAAGTCATAAGTCACTTGAGTGTTTGATGTCAGCCTTGGGTGTTTTGTCTGAGGCTTTCTTGGGTGAGTACCCTATGCCATGTGTTCTGGCTGCCATGGTGTGCTACTGCCTAATTGAAGGTCAAGGAACAATAGAGTGGTTTGCATGAGCATGGAGGAGGCAGTCTGGGCAACTTAGCAGCAGCTATTCCACAGAGGAAAATGACTCCCTGCTCTGGAACCCAATAACCTCCACTAGTCTCTCAGGGAGTGATGGAGCCTCATGAACCCTTCTTCAATCCATAACAGAGTACTGAAGAGCCCAATCATGTGCTGTTCTTGGGCAGGTAACCACAGCTACCATGAGTTCATGACTGCAATGGCTCTATCATGTCTCACTTTTTCTCATTAAATCAGTTTCCTAATTTAAAAAAAAAAAAACAATGTCTACAGTAACAAGAAGGAAAATGCACGCAAAGCCGACTTTAGGAAAGATGTGTAAGGTCTACATTAATAAAGCCACTCTATTGGGTTCACATCAAAAGTAAGTGGTTGAGATCTAATCTAGGTACTGAAGATGAATGAGAGAACATCTGTTCCCTCACTGACTTCAAGTAAGGAAATGAAGGTTGGAGAGGCAAGGGCTGAGATGATGCAACACTGGATAATTTTCTCTCGTCCTCATTCATCCTCTCGTGAGCACTTACAGAGTCCCTGCTGCAAATAAATCACTGTACAAAGAGCTGTGCAGGGAATTCCAATTGTGGGAGGCAGGCTTCCAGTTCCGTGTGATTCCATGTCTTACAGCCAGCAGAATTTTATGGCAGATGAGTTAGCTGGCACAGACCCTCTTATCTATCTGAAGTGAGGCGCTGGACAGAATACAGAAGCATGAATAAATATGAAGCACAGAAGGTGACCTAAGTCCTCAGGGCAACCCTATTAGTGAGCCATCACATATTATTGGAAACTGATAAATATTCATGCCCTAATCAGAACGGCGGCTCACTTGAGTGAGGAGAAGTGACCTGAACCGCATCTTTGATTTCAATCTTAAGGACAAAGAAGAAGCAAGAACAGCAGGAAGGAAAACACTTCCTGAGTAAAAGACTGTGGAGAAGGCTGAAATGGAAATTTGCTGCTTTCGCTTTAACAAAACATTGACAGAAACAGGGTGAGGGTGAGCCCGGCTCTATCTTCTAGATACTTGGTTTCAACATCCTATGTTTACAGGCCTTGACTACAACGGGACTGTGTTAGAATCCCCTGTATGTATCATCTCTTTATTGGAAAAAGCACATAAGAAGAAAAGAAGAATGCATGTGACTACTTTATTAGTGTTTATTAAGTTATTCCTGAGTGTGTATCAACAGGCTCAGTTCTCGGATACAGCTGATGGGAGAGTCGTTTTCAAGTCTTAAAAAAAAAATTAGATTCCAAACTGAGAGCTACCTGGTGTTTCTGATAGATATATTGGCTATATAGAATCCCTTTTTAAAAAGTCCTCCCTGGCCGGACAGTGGTGGCACACGCCTTTAATCCTAGCACTCGGGAGACAGAGTCAGGTGGATCTCTGTGAGTTCAAGGCCAGCCTGGTCTACAGAGCGAGATCCAGGACAGGAACCAAAACTACATGGAGAAACCCTGTCTTGAAAAACAAACAAACAAACAAAGCCCTCCCTGTGTTTACAGGAGACAAAGAAATCACAGTTGTCTTTTGATCACAGGTTCAACACACTGGGCTGCCTGAGGTGTGGATGAGTCCTTCAGATACCAGACACTATAACTTGATATTTCCAATGCTCATAGTTTCCTGTCAAAATTTTCCTTTGGAGGCTAGAATTCGTTACCCTTGGTCAATCTTAGGAAAAATCAATGCATACAGGCTCCTTTGACAGCAGAGAAAGTTAATGACTATTGTACACCATTTGTGACACAAGAAACCTACAGACAAGTAAGAATCAGAACTGTATCTTTTCTCATGTGGATTCTTGCTGTTTTCATCTCTGCCAGGCAGAATATCAACTGAAATGTGTCTTCTAAGGGAGCTTGTGCTTAAGGGGTGTGTGGAACATCATGGTTTAAACTTTAGAAAAACATTCAAAGTTAATTCTTCCATAACACAAATGGAAAGAGTGTGATAGCATCATTCCCATCTCTGAACAACGCCGCTGGTCAAAACCTTCCTTCTCCTTGTGAGGTTCAAAGGGGAAAGAAGGGCAGTTCAAGGCTGCTTTGGGGAGGACACAGTCTGTGCCAAACAGAAAGCATAACAGGTTTCCAAGCTGCAACCCAAGACACCCGGAGTTGAAGGGATCTTTTTATGTAGCTCAAGCATAGGAACAAGTTCTCAGCCCTGGAGTTGGGGTTCCAGTATGGCCACACAATTGCAATCCAGCTCTCCAGGCGGGTACCAAACTTGATGACTGTGGGTCATAAGCAACAGGATGTGGCAACTTTTTTTTTTTTTTTATCATCACCCAAATCAGGAATGAAAACAAGAAATGAAGAAATGCATTCTTGGTTTGGTTTTTGAAGTTGAAATTTCTGTTATTTTTATATATATTTTTTTTAATCTGAAGTTTGAGGAACCTCCTATGAGTTCATCTCTTAGTCAAGCCTTGAACTGAAATGAGCCCTCCTCTTTCCTAACATATTTAGTTCCTCAAATGAAACATGTCTAATGCATGTAATGAGTTCAAGAAACGGGCATTAATAGTTGACAAAGCTGATTGGATAAATTACCACAGTGCAAGGACAGCAGGTAGACTCTTCACAGATGATGACTTGCTGCTTTCTATATCCGGCCCTTCTTAGAACTTACACCAAGAAGATCATAAAGGAGCTCAGTTGTAATCAGAGAGGTCAGGTAAGTCTCAGGGCCTGCTTCAGTGTTCTAAACAACTCCAGTGTCGGGGTGAGACCAGCATATTCCCCATTGCCAGCCTACACAGGTTCATCTCCATACCCAAGCACCGAGAAATGCTCCTTAAGTAACCTGTTTGGCCACCCAGTTTGGAAGATGAGGGTAACATAATGGAGGGGTCAGAAAGAATGAATTCAGATTCTGAATCCACCATTTTTCTCACAAGCTGAGCAACTTTCAGTGCGCTTCTTAAAACTGTCCAGAATTTCCCTTTTCTGGCCTGTGCTTCAATCCCTTGAAATTCCGTATAAATTACCTCAGTCAATATTTATGAAATTGTCTAGACTGTGCTTGGGAGAACAAAAGACACAGAATCAATAACGACCAGCCAGTCTTGGCAGAATGGAGGGAGTCACAGAATTCACGCAAGGAGACTGCAGGTTGCTTAGAGCATATGCCCAAGCCTCAAAAGGCAGGTTGTTTGGGTTGGGAGACTCTCCAGAGCCCAAAATAGTTTGGCTGCTACAAACACCCAGTGGGCCACGAGACAAGGAGAAGTCACATGGCACTTTTTCTCAGCCCTCAGGAGAGACTGATGGTTCCTCAGTTGCAGATCTAAAGCAGAAAGCTCAAGGGAAAACATACCAGAGGCTTAGGCCAAGTTTGGCACAGCTCAGACCTGGATCCTGCCTCTAAAAACCACAGCACACCTCTCTTTTGAGTAGGAAAAAAAAAAAAAGCAAAGAAAGGACACCCAAGGATAAGGCAACTTGATGAGCAGATCCTTCTGGATACACAGGACCATCTTCCAGACATAAGCTCCTGTATAAATCCTCTCTGCCTCATGACCACTGACACTTGTAAAAAATTTCAACATCAACACAATCTAACCCAGAGCAATCTATCCAAAGGGAACAAAAATGTATCCTTGGGTTGTAAAGAAAACGTAAAATGATCCGTGAATCTTCAAAGGCCATGAACAGAAACATAGCATGCTCATGGTGCTAAAATTTAATGAAGGGAGGAGGAAGTTGGCAAGAGTTTAGGATAAATAATGTCTACCAAGGCTGAAGGATGTGACACTGACTTTTTTTTTTCCAATGAGAAACACTATCTGCCTGTCCTGCATGGTAGAGTAGCTTATAAGGAGGAAGTTGCCTCCTCTTCCTAATATAAGACAGTAAGAGAAAGTCACCACATAATATACTATGTTAAGTATCTTATGTCTCCTGTTTATTTATCCTCCTGTCCAGCTCCCCAAACGTAGGGAAGCTTTCTGTATGCTGATTGCTAAAGCGGTAGTGCCCATTACAAACCGGTACGCAGAGGCCCCCACTACATGCTTGTTGAACAAGTGGGTGAAGAAATGAAAAGACACAGATGATCCCAGTCCTCCCGAATTGCCTTGTGGAGACAGTCACAGGGTGATGTAGGAAGAACAGGCCACTGCTGGATCACACAAATCAGGAAACTAACCCAGATCCAGGGAGACAGAAAACGCTTCTGGGGGGGAAAGGATATTTGTCATATGATCTAAAAAAAAATGAGAAGTTAGACAAACAAACAAAAAAAGTCAAGATTCCATGTGAACTATATGAATTAGAAGAGACTGAAAATTCACCCACAGAGACGTTTTAACTAGCTCAAAGAAAAATTATATTAAAACCTTTAGTTCTAAGTTCTTTGTAAACACTCATAAGACTGGAAGAAATTTGGCTACAGTTAAAGAGCACTCCAATTCTCAAATGACCGTGGCTTCTTGTGGACCTTGAGACTGAAACTTATTGACCCTCATATGTACGTATTCTGTTACTCATCTCCAAACAAAAGTGAGAAGACAAAGCAGTCTTCTGTTACAATCACAGTCGTGTACCTGACAGGACTACAGGTTTCAAGAAAAAGAGAGAGAGATGAATTTGTGTTTGGCAGCAAGAAAAGAAGTGCTGAAAGCTTTTCGTAATGTTCTATACCGCATTCTTTTGACTTGACAAATGGAGTGTTTATGGGTCTTCAGTCTTTCTTTAATTTGAATCTTATTATTATTGCTTGACACTTGTCCCTTCTTCACAAGGGTACAAAGGAGAGAAAAGAGTGGGACCAGAGAGCACAGTGGGTGCCAGGAGATTAGAACCTTCGGTAGAAAACACACAATAATGTTAGCTTTGCAACCCTGTCTTAGTAAACCAGGCGATGTTCTGAGCTTAAACTGAAGAGTTACTTCGCAGCATATAAACCCACATAAGATGGATGGGATCGTATGCCTTGTCCTGCTACACTATAACACATAGAATAGAACGTTCTTCAGCAACCAGAGGAATCCACTCAACTATAAATAAAGGGCATGACAGCACCCTCAAACCAAAATTCACAGATCTCACCTGAAGAAGCAATTACATTAGGTGAAATGTGCCCTTTCTTTTTAGCTAATCATATTGCATAAAGAAAAACACCCATGAACTGAATAACTAAATAAACTTCTATAAAGAAATGAGATTTTCCAAGCACATCTGATAGATGTATTTTGTTACTTCTCTTTTTGTTTTAATCACTGAGTACAAAGATTTGCCACTTATTTCAAAAGAATAGAACTATTCATCCACTGGGAAGAAATTCAGTAAGTATTTAGTGCTGAGCAAAATACAAGGTGAAGACAAAGTTAAGCAAATTTTCTTTCCATGAGTAATAGAATAAAAGTAAAAGAAAGGACATTGGGTTAAGAGACCTTGCAGGCAAAGATTTAATTGGTTGATCTGACATTTCTTAAAAGATTTCTTTTGATGTCAAGAAAAATGAAACTCCTTGCAAAGAAGAAGTGAGCTAGGAAAGCACACTGTCGTTCCCATGGTGATGGTGTGATGACCTTGTAGTATTTGAAGGTAAGAGCATCCAGAGGTCAGCACACTGCACATGCTACAAAAGCAAAGTTGAAATAAAAATTGGGATGGGGAAATGAAAAGAAAATTAGATACTTCCTGAAAAGAAGCTATGCAGCCATCATAAAGGCAGGTAAAATCAGACGCCATCAAGCTGGGCTGCAAAGAGATAAAGAGTCTATTTTGAGGACAAATGACAAACTGTAATATCCAAGGCGAAATGAGAACAGGAGATAACATAGGTCCTCGTGTGACTATCTGGGCAGTTGCCAGATGCTCTTCATTTGAGCATAACTATATAAACACTTAATTTCTCCCTCTCTGCTTGGCAAAAATGATGGAAGCTCATCTCTAGTGTGAAGTAATTTGCCTTCCTGCAACTGTATGGCAGGCAGTTTATAGGCTGATAGAGAAGGGAAATGCTGAGTGAAAAGAAGCAAGCTATCAATTTGCAGAACAAAGAATGTAGTTAGAAAGGGTCATTAATCTTGAATGGCAGCAAAGTAGTTTTCTAAACATGAATAATAAAGAAGATGAAAGCTGGGAATTGTGAGCACATGCCTGTAATCCCAAGAGCACTCAGGAGGCTAAGGCAGAAGGAGTGCCACAAGTTCGAGACCAGGGCTGGGCTCCATAGTGAGTTTCAGGACAATCTGGGCTACAGAGTGGGACCTTGTCTAAAAGAAAAAAAACAAAAGTTGATACTTTGCACACTGGACATTCAGATCCTCTTGTTTGGCCAGGCCTTTTTTGTTTTTAAACAGAGTAGATCCCATTTGCTTTTAGATCACATTAAAGACTTCCACTGAAAAACGACTGAGTTTGCGATCGTCAAACTGTCTTCATCCTTTGACTTTATTTGGTCTCAACCCCGACTAGTGTACTGAAATTCATTTCAAGTACTAACCACCCAGAAGTAGTGCAAACTCCACAGGTTCAGGTCCTAGTCTTCTACCAAACTTGTCATTCAGATGTCACCTGCATTTCTAACTACAAGTCAGAGTGCTCTCATCACTTATGACAATTCTCTAGAATAACTCACAGAACTTAGGAAAGTGCAATATTTATAAAGGGGTGTTAGGTTTTCTCCTAGCATCTTGTGCTTGACTAAATCATTTACCAAAGTGGACATGCTTGGATAAATCATTGGCCACACAGTTGAACTTATCCCTAGAGATTCTACAAGTTTAATGTTCTATCCCCCTTATCTTATAAAGGGTCTTGCTGGGGAATGGTCCCCATTCTGAAATTACCCAGGGATCCACCAAAAATTACCTCATTAAAATAAGCTCAGGCGTTACTTCAGCATTTCGGAATCGTAAACACTCCTATCATTCCAGAAATCCTAGAGGCTTTAGAAGCTCTATGCTAGGATCTGGAGCAAAGACCAGATTAGTTCTTTATTAAGGAAATAGATAACATTAAATCAAGAATTGCAAAATGCCCCGCAAAGCAACAGATACTTGAAAGATTTGTGTTCGTTACTTACAGTACACATATGAAATATGTAAGTGATAGGCTTGATGTGTGCCACACAAAGGTTTTGTGACATAAATATATGCCTCCAAGGTAAGAAACCACCGATCTTACCCAAAAAGGGTTGACTTGGGGGCAAATTACAAAATCAAAATAGTTTTATTTTCTTCAAAATTTTCTATTTCTTGCTCCTCTACCTAGATTTCAGTCCTGCTTGTAACTGCGAACTCTTACTCAGAGAATTAAGATCAGCAACCATTTATTGAGCAAGTTCAAAACCTTATCAGCAACGGGTACCCATTTGTCTTAACACAAAAGAGGCAAATTGTGTTTAAAAAACTAAGTGACATGGAAAAGAACCTTTTCGAGTGTTTGAAATATGAACATTAAGGAGAGCCGTCATGAAGGTGGCCAAAGGAAAGGAGGGGGCATTTCAAGAGTGTTGAAAAACCAGCAGGATTTCAGGACAGGGTTGAAAGTCAAGAACTTGCCCAGATGAAGGAAGAGACATGGGTCTCGGAAACTTGAAGGCCATTCGGGGAACCCATGTGGCTGCAGCAAAGGCTGGTGTGTGGGGTGTGAGGCTGCAGAGCTGGCTGGAGAATGTTGTGGGGTTTCTAAATGCCATGCCAAGGAGCGTGAATGTTACTCTGCAGGCAACAGAGAGTTGTAGAGAAAACTGCTGCAGTCTGCCCCAGACTCCTCTTCCATTTGTCCTTCAAGAGCTCATGGACAAAAATTATACCAATTAAGAAATTAGTGAAATACTCAAAACAATAAATAGCGTGGTACTAGATACAAAGTAAGAATCCAGAAAAGAAAACCAGGAGAATTGAGAAATTGATGATTAAGAGCCTAGAGTAGTAGTGCACACCTTTAATCTCTGTGAGTTCGAGACCAGCTGATGGACTACATAGTGAATTCCAGGAGGAAAAATAATTGCTTTTTAGGGACATTAACAGGAAGCACTAAAGAGAAGGCCTGAATGCACATGGGCCTAACTGGGAGCATGATATCACTGAAAAAAGAGCTGGTCATGTGGTGCACATCTGTCATCCCAATACTCAGAAGGCTGAGGAAGAGGGTGGTGAGCCCGAGAACAACAACAGCTCTCATTTTCATAACCATGGGGGACACAGAAAGCTTAGCAAGAGCAATTTCCAGAGTATCTCATCCAATCCCTTCATTTTCCAGGTCGATGAAATTGGAATTTATGACTTGTCAAGCCACATGATAGTCAATAAAACAATTGTAAAACCTACGTCCATGATGTTTCCATCCTCTATTCCAAGGCAGTATTTCCCTAACTCACAAGTGCCCCATCTGTCTCCTTCTGACCAAGCGAGCCAGTCTGGGTTTAGCACTATAGACACAGGTTCTTATGCTCTGTGGTCTAAACTCAAGTGGGAGGGACAGCAACAAATTTTAAATCTAGGTAATTAATCAGGACACACATTGGCTCCAGAGCAATATATCATCAGTAAATAAATCATTACACCCCTACGAAGAACCTCCAAATTTGTTAATTAAAAAAATCAAGATGGCTTAGAGAGGTTTAAAACAAGAGAGATGGGAACAGAATATTTTTAAAAGATAACTCCTCGGTTTAATTGAAAACTTCCTTGCAATATACAGTTATCTGGATATAACTGATTCAGGATTCATATTTCAAAATTCCCTAGCTAAAGCATTACCTCAAGATAAATATTGGTGTTTCATTAACGGATAGTGCTATTTACTATAGTTGCAACACACAGCGTTTGCAATCACTCCTAACATCCTCAGCATGACTCTCAAGGTATCCCTAACTGGTCCCCAACCCTCTCTTCATCATCATTTCTAATAAACCTTTTACCTTGTTCTTCAGAGGCAATCAATTTAGGGATGCAGCTCTTGAGACGATGCTCTGGCATGGTGTATGGTACATCCAGCTTCAACCTCATCACTTAATGGTCTTACAAAGGATCCCTAATCAGGTTGCAGCACAGTACAGGGCCCTGTGTTACCCACAGATCCATCAGGAATTCTCTTTTCACATTCACCTCTTTAATCTCTTAACGCTGCTCGTCTTTCGGGTTGCTCATCCTTTCCTTATGTAGTACTCCTGGAACAGACTATGGAACAGTTTGGACTAGAACAGCATCATGGGATATACCATGCCATATGGTGGCCATGCCTTCATTTGTCTGACTTTTAGACAGTGAGAGCATGAACTCTGTTCCATTCTACTTCCAACCTCCACATGACAGTATGTAGCATGTGATTGCATGTTAAAAAAAAGAACAGAAGTGTATCCAGCCAATTCATCAGTGACTTCTCTGTACCCAAATAAATACACGTGAATGAATATGGCAATATATTTGACTGTTTTTCTCCTCTTTCCAGTGTCCTGGAACCTGTTATTTAAAGATCAAGTTTGAAAGTCAAGTCTAGACCTTCCAAAGAAGGTAAGAACAAAAAGTTGTAGATGTAATCCCTTACGAAACATGAGCTATTTTTAAAGCAGCCCTTTGGACCATTCTCAGGAAAGTACTGGGCACTAGAGCATCCTCTCATCAACTGCCTCTCCGAGCTGATTATCTCTGAAGGACGCAGGAAGGTTTGTTAGACATGAAATGATGGGAAATGAGAAACAGAAGAGTTATGTAGACATGGGCACCAAGCAAAGGATGCTGAATATTAAAAGATGATTTGAGCTTGGCACTAAAACAGATAGGCCATGTTTCCAAAGAGGATAAATATGATCAAAGAGATTAGAAAGAAAGATCATTTGAGTAGAAAAGTCTAGAAGCTATTAAATTAGGAGTTTCATTTGTTTGGACTAGACTGTGTTTTCTTTGAGAATGCAAGTTCCTAACCCCACAACTGCTTTTGATGAACACCCATAGCAAAAGAGGCTTTGTTCAGCTGTGTCTGACCAAATGCCATGTAAATCATTCGGCAACCATGGCCAAGGGACCAGAGTTCCAGCAATGAATTAGGGCTGCTTTCATTCTCCTTTCCAGGGTTAAAAAGTTAGAAGTATTGCGTCTAATAAGCGGAAGCCTTTCATTCAGCTGCTATGTCCGGAAGAATCCGTGGTCAAACATTAAACATGTCAAAACCAAAGATAACCAGTTCCTCACATGATTTTCTTAAGTATTTACAAATATATCATCTCTGGCAATAGAGTAGCCACTCAGCAATTTAAAAGAACAGAGTTAATGGCTTTACAATCTTCAGACGAAACAAAAGGTATAAATTTTAAGATAGCAAACTTCATTATGAATATCCTGCTCAATATTCTGTAAATAAACACACTCAGAACTCATACTAGCAGCTTCATGACAAAGGCTTAATCAGTAACCACATAAAAACTCCACAAATGAAACACTTGCTGGGGACTAATGGAAATACAGATCTATGTGGAAATCAGATAATGGGATCTCAAATGAGAACTGTGAAATTGAGAGCTAAGGGAGAATAGGATGCTAACGATTTGCAATCTGTTTTGGTCATGTGTGACAAGCAAATAGTGCTAAGATGTTTTGAGAATCATTTTAATACAATTATAGACCCGTTTGTGATTTAGTTCTTCAACCTAAAGGCTAACTAGTTTTTATTCATCTGCTATGTGCCAGGAATTAGGCAACTACTTCAAAAGATCTGCTCCAAAGGAACTCACACTCACATTGCACAAAACGACATCTGAGCAACTGCCAAATAGAGAAACCATTTCAGCAATAAAAGAACTGGAGTGTGATAGAAGATACCTGAAGTCAACCTCCGCCTCTATGTGTGTGCGCACAGGTGAGCACATCAGCATGCACATTTATACACACATGTACAATACACACAGCGTGTGCACATGCACATCACACACACACACACACACACACACACACACACACACACACACACACACACATCAGAACAATATCATTCAGCAGTCAATCATTCCTAGTATTTTCACAGGCCATTTTCACTACATGCTCCCTACCGTGTGGGACCAATTTGTCTAAGTAGAGAGTGCCTGTTTCTTTGTTCTTTTTTAATGCTTTTCAAAATGAATGAAATTTTTACTACTATATGCAAGTAGCTGCCATAAAATATAAGACCTCTTCTTGGCATATTTTTTTATAATCTCTGTGAGAACAAACAGTTCATGTTAAGAAATGTGTTTAATTCCTCTTTTTACCATAAACTATTGATGTTTTCAGAAGGTCCTTCTGATAGGTGAGTCCATTCATAGACATCACTTCCTGTCCACTCCACATTCCATTACAATAATGGATTCAGAGTCTTCTCAAATATTATTGCAATTGCTAAGGCCCAAACTTCTTCACTAGAAGGTCGCTGACTTTTTAGTTCACCTGTGCAACACTGTTATGTAGATGTGCCTATGGAAATGTTTGGGGGAAATGAATACATTATTCTGCAATGAAATTACCCATGGTACAGTGAGCAGAACTCAATAAGAAACCTTGCTGCTGCAAAGGTGTGGCTGAAAGTCTTAGCACAGAAGTTGACAGCTGTTTGCAGGAGGCCAGTGTGAGCTTTAGTCGTGTTTGTTTGTCAAATGACAAGTTAAACACATTTGAGTTTGCTTTTAATTCATTATATTTTTAACCAATAATCAGAAGTAGAAGGCGAACCAGTTGGAAGAAAAGGCTCAGTTGGAGGGGGTGGGGGAAAAAACGTAAATGATCAATATATACGTATACAAACTTGTCAAAAGCTCATTAGTTAATTAACTAATTAATGATCTGTCAGCTCTGTGACTGTATTTCCACTTAGTAGCAATCACCAAAGGTGAACTGCTGTTCTGCCTTTGAATCCGTGTTCTCGGCCTCTCCAGGGCCCTCACCTCTCCTCTCTCATTCTGTCTGTCTGTACTGTACCTGCCTGCTCCCTGTGACATCTGAATTCACTACGTGCTTTAGAGCCTTGGTTAGCAATACTGTTGCATGATTTAAAAACACAGTAAAGCCGAGTGCGGTGGCATATGCTTGTATTCCCAGCACTCAGGAGGCTGAGGCAGAAGGATTGTTGTGATTGATTTTTGAGGTCAGTCAGGACTAATATTAGTAATGCAGTTAACCCCAGGTTACCTGGAATATTGAATAGAGGTGGTCATTTTTTTTAACAGCTACACACTGTGTAGAGTGACTTAATATTCCATCAATTATTTACAATTTTACTTTTTCAGCCAAAAATATTTAAAAGAATACACACAAAAAAGTCTATATTTTGGGACATTGAATATCACATAAAATGCTAGTTGGAAACTGGCCATCATTAGGAGACTGAACTAGTCTGAGACTATCTGCTGTGAGAAAGCCTAAGGGTGAGGAGGTGCTTGCAGGTGTCATACGGGGAAGCAAACCATGAAGAGATAAGAATGAAAACTTGGGGCAGACTCACTTCACCAACCTGGACCAGACTTCGTGGAGTCTAATGCCAGGCGGTTCATCGCTAGCATATTTAAAACACAGTACAGTTTGGGGAAAGGTTTCCAGGCAACCATCAGTCCAATCAGTCCAATTCCAGGTGCACAATAAAGCTTAAGGTGTGACTACATAGAAACTCCAGTATATGTGACCATGGGGGTGGGTTCTGTAGCTAAAAGGCCCAGAATCTAGTATGGTCACTGACAGATAGCATAGAGGTCATCAGGCCATAAAGTACATCTTCCCTAAGGATGAATAACCATCTGGGGAGGGAAGAGTCTGAGATAAACATTCTGGGGAATCTGGGTGAAGTCTGCCTCTATAGTAAAAGATGGGTGAGGCCTGCCTCCACAGATAGCAAGAAGGTCACCAGGTCGTTAACAAAATCCATCTCTGCTTTCTGGATGGAATGCAGGTATTTGATGTTATCTTCTCCGTTGAGGAGACACCCCTGTGCATGATTAACATTCCTGCCTCTCTTAGTGCTTCTCTGTGAGTACAAGGACCTTTGTGGCCCCAACAGAAGAGAATTGCATGAAAAGACTGGCTGGAAGAGAACTTGAGGCCTAAGCATAGGATCCCAGTTGAGCCGTCTCAGCTAGATCTCAGACATTTAAGCCATTCCAGCTAAGTCCACAGACATCACAGGATAGAGGTGAGCTACTTGTATAGTGCTCTGAGCAAGTTGATGACCCACCAAAAAATGTTCGAACAAAATTTGTAAGCCAGATATAGTGATGCATACCTGATATTTCAATGTTTGCAAGGTGGAGGCAGGAAGAGCAGGGGATGAAGGATAACCTTGACAACATAGCAAGGTTAAGGACAGCCGAGGCTACATGAGATCCTATCTCAGAAAAAAAAATGAAGTGTTGTTTTAAACTAAAAAAAAGTGTTTTAAAACATTGCCTAACTAACTATAATTGCAAATTGCATTCCACAAAACTAAACTGACAAATTAGACTACCAAAATCACAATGTTCTGCTCCCTGAAAGACACTATGAAAAACAACAAACTGAATTTGGGGACAAAACAGTTATAAAACATTTATCTAATAAAGGACTTACATCTAGAATATGTGATGAAATCTCAATGTGAAATAACAACCCAGTTTTTAAAAATGAGCAAAAGATTTGAACAGATATTTCACCAAGTCCACAGATGACAAGTATGCATGTATGAATAGTTGAAAATAATACTACATACCTTTTAAATGGCTAAAAATATATAACTAAAAATACCAATATCAGGAACCACAAGGAACTGAATGAATTAGAACACATATAAACTTGGTGAAAATATATAAAATTTGGAAAGCAGGTTGACACATTGTTAGCATATACTTATCGTAATACATAGGATTCCCATTCTTTAGGTGCTTATTACTAAACTTTTTCTGTGAAAAACATTCACAAGAAACTGTACCTGAATGTTGATAGTGGCTTTATTTATAATCAACAAAACCAGCAAAAGAATAAAGTGACTACACTGTGTCTCTACTGGAGCATACCATTCAGTATCAGGAAACAACGAAGAACCAGTACTTCCAACAACATGGCAAATACAGTGTTCTAAATGAAAGAGGCCAGACACTGCATCAGCCACGTGTAAGATTCCATTTACATAATGTTCTGTAAAAGTCAAAATTAAAGGAACAGAGAACTGATCCGTGATTGCCTGTGGTTATCAGTGAAGAGAAGTTGAGGAAATTTTGGAAAGCTCTAAGACTATTCTGTATGTGATAGCATTGTACAGTCACCTCCTCTGAACTGAAATATTCTCTCCTAGAAGAAGGCTTGGTAAAAGTAGTAAGTAGATAAAACATGCAAGGCTGGGGAAATAAGCAAACATACAAGGCTCAAGAAGTAAACAAAACTGAACAGTCTCAGAAAGCTCCTGAAGCAAGATTCACAAGTCTCCTCCCCAAGATTATATAAGCAGTAATGAATGAATAAAAGAGATTTTCTTATGTGTGAAGCTACCTACAAGTTGTGCAGGGAGCTCCAGGGATGCTCGGGTAGACTGTTCAGTGATGCAACTTGCCCCTGAACATCCATACTCCTACAGGAAACCTCTCACCTACCCTCCTATAGGTAACCCCTCTCCTACACTCCTTCAGCTAACCACAGTAAGCCCAATGATTCAGTAAGGTAGACTAAGACAGAATCATTTCTTTGCTCTGTCCTCAATGCTCTATCTGGCCTTCAATTTTTGAACTCAAGAAATCCTCCCAAATAACTAGAACTAAAGTTATGTGTCACCATGCCTGGTAATCCTTCAGATATGAGATTTATAAGTTCTAAAGAGCTTACATGCTTGTTTACTACGGTCTATGTACAGTAAAATAGAAATGTAAAATATTAAAATAGTTATTGTTATATTTACTTTGAAAAGCCTTTATACAACCAAGTGGAGGTCAATAGCAATGTTGACAATAAGAGCTACAATTTGTTAAGAAACTATGAAGATCCAGACCCTTGGCAGTTGTCCCGAGTATTCCCATTGTCCAGAGTAGGAAAAAGATGCAAAAAGGAGCCACCACCACCCCCCAGACTGGGTCCTCCTTTCAGATAAAACATCTGATACAACTGTGTATTTCAGAATTGTGCATAAGACCTAGCACTCAGCAAGCACGGGCAGATGAATTGAACATGTGCCATGCCCCACAGTGTTCTCACACTTGGGATAAACGTGAATGTCTCACTTTGACCTATAAAGCTTTGGGCTGTCCTGCACTTGCCTGTCCCTGAGGCCGTTTACACAGTCCTTTGATAGTAGCCAAGCAACCACGCCTTCTTCAGTTCCCCAACAGTACAAAGTGTTGGGCATTGGCTCTGAGTGCTGCTTCCAGCTATAATCTTACCCCTTGCTCTGCTACTCCGTCTTTTCACAGGTTGGTTCTCCTAGGTATATGGCTTTCTGTTTCATCTCCTTAGGAAGACCTTCTCAGTCTGGAGAAATGGCTCAGCAATTAAAGGCACTTCCTGCTCTTTCAAAGGACCCAAGTTCAGTTCTCAAAGGGTCTAATGCCCTCTTCTGGCCTCCATGGGTACCTACACATATGTGGACACCACACACACACACACACACACACACACACACACACACACACGTAAAAACATTAAGGGAAGATCTTAACTGTCAGTGCCGGGCTTAAATTTTTTCACTGCACTTGTCATATTCCAATGTTTCTCTTTTTATTTACTTCCTTACTTTCTGGTTTTCTCTTCTGCTAGATCAAACACACCGGGACCCATATTTTTCCACTTACAACTCCCAAGTTTAGTAGAAAAATGAGGAAGTTGGTTCTTCGTTACATACGGGAGAAAGAGAGTGGCAAGGCTGCCGTTTGTCTTGTTCGGGACTGTGTCTCTGGAAAATGGCAAATCTCTGCCACAGAACGAGAGCTCTGTTGGCTGACTGTCAATGAGGAGTGCCCTGTTTTATGCTGTCTGCATATGGCTGTGCTTATAGCATGGGACTAGAGAGAAGCAAATCATGTATGACCTGATCCAAGCGGCCTGTCAGGTGACATCTCTCTGGAATTCTCTAGCGTTCATCCATATGGTCCTCCCCCCTCTAGCTGGCAGCAGTCTCGAGTCACTAAAACAAGTTAGGGAAATTAGCAGCTGTGACACTGATTCCAAAGCCCTGCCAGGGTATTTCCCAGCAGGTGCCAAGTTTAAATATAAGATGTAAGGGAATGCCCTGCTGCCAGTGTGGAGTAGGGTACCAGACAACTGTCGTGCTTTGGGATCCCGCTGGGCCAACTGTTTCCTTGGTGACATCCATGTCTGTGTCATCACACTGTAGCCAAAAGGGCATATCTTTCTCAGATCATCGCTCTGCTGCTTTATGGCGATGCAAAGTGAAGAACTTACTTGGTATTTTATGTAAAATACGTGAAATTGTATTCTTCTGACTTTAGAATTCCTCAAATGTTTGTTTCTAACCCCAAATCCCTATAACTTGAATACAGCCTTTTGACTAATTTAGTAAATTCTTAATCTCCCAAAAAAGCTAAAAAGGAAAGATTCTTTAATTCATTTATAAAAATTCCACAAAATGGCCTCAGCTTCTCTCCCAGAGGAGCTATGAACAAAGTCCAGGCTTCCTGCAACGCTGGGTAAAGGCTTCGGAAATGTAAAGTGACATTTGAGCATACCTCTCTGCAGAACTTTAAATGCTGCTTTTTAATAGTTCTGGCTCAGGACTATCATGACTCTTGGTAAAGGCTCCATGAGCCTTTTAATCTGAGACTAACTAGAAAATGAGAAAAAAATCTATCTCAGCGCAACCCATGAGATGGCCAGTTTGGACACTGAAGAACCATGTCGTTCTGAAAACGGACAAGGAAAGAGCTCTTCCGTTTCCCTCAGCGGTGCCTCAGACTGGTAGCAGACACTGGAGAACAGCAACATCGCATGAACTTTGCACTGAGGTAGCATTTTACAGACCAAAAAAAAAATCAACGAGGCTTTCTGGTTTAGTTTGGTTTCGCTGTTTTATGCTTGTTAAAACAGGGTCTGTGTCGCTCAGGCGGCCTCAAACCTGCCAGGCAGCCAAAGCCGGCACTGAGCTCTTCTTTCTCATCTCCACCCCTCCCTCCAGCAAGTGCCGAGAATGCACGCTTCTGCCAGAAGGTCTCGATTTTAATTAATAGTCTAGTATAAACAACTTGCCAATATATGATAGGAAGAAAGCAGGATACAGAACTACCTACACAGAGCCCCCTGTAAGAGTTCACACCTGTAATCTACTATCCAGGCGGAGACAAGCCTCTGCCGTGAGTTCCAGGACCAACCTTGACTACAGAGTAAGACCCTGTCCTAGAAAGCAAAAATAATAGGTAAGTAAAAGTGTCTTTTTTGATTAAGAGAAAAATATTAATGCCCATCTTTAGGCTGCAGAGTAAAGTACTGATGCACTTTTTTATTTTGATCTTTGAGCTTTTTTTTATATCTTAAAACATATCTACAAATTAATATGTACAGTGTAACTTTTATACAACGTCCCGGTAAGTATTCCCATGTTCAATTAAGATGAATAGGCACAAAGGAAAACATGTGTGGGCAGGAGGGGTGGTGGTGTACCTCCACATTTAAACGCTTTTTAGCCCATGTGCCAATGTTTCAATAAGTCATTCTGCCAGCCCCACACTGGCATGCCAGGGGAAGCAGGGGAAGCTTTAAGGGAGAGGTCAAGGGGAGAAAGGTAGGGGGAGCACGCACATTTTATTCATGGTCTGACAAGTTTTAACTGAATCAGTAAGTAACAAGCGTCCTTCACAATCTCCCTGAGAAAATCATAAGGCATAAATTGTGCTATGCCACAAAGCTCTAGGAGTTTGGTTTGGGTGATAATGACCGCAGCCACGCGCTCTAACGTTAGGGAATGTGAACACACGTCACCAGCTGCTAGTACCGGCAGCAGCCCACTGTGATTCATTATTTTGGCAGACGTATCAGAGATAGGAATGTTTTATTTAGAAGTTTCGTACAAGTTTAGCAATATCCAGAGGTCATGTTTCCCAGGACTTTACCACGGGTACATCACGTAGGTTTTGCAAATGTATCCAAATCAATAATTAATGATTCCCTTAATTGAAAGTCTAATATAAGGTGGCCAGCTTTTTTAGTACTGACATTTAATCTGGGAGCTATAGTCACAAAAATGTATATTTGTTGAACTGATTAGCCTGTTAATAGATCACATTTCACTAATTGCAATGCATTTCCACATACAGACAACTGAAAGGAAATTATGAAATTTTTTCCCACTATATTCCACATTGGTTAGAGGAAAGTATTATGCAACAGCTACTGGCCTTGAGGAAAGGCAATCTTTTTCTCCCATAGTCTTCTGAGAAAAATGAAGCTCTTTTAAGAGAACACAGTGACATCAAAGCTTTGATCACAATGAAGCTTAGAAGTACATGAACCTGTTCTGACCAGGATTTCCTGGACCTAGCATCTATAAAAAGTGTGTGTGTGTGTGTGTGTGTGTGTGTGTGTGTGTGTGTGTGTGTGTGTGTGTTGAGGATCTTCTACATTTTACATCAGTTTCCTGTAATGCTTTCTCTCTTTCTTTTCTTTTGTTCTTTCCATTACTGAACTTGAACAAGGTGTTAATACTTAAAACTATCCAACTCTGGTTAATATTGCTCAGTATTACAAATTTTAGGTTAGGAATTAAATTATGATGCTGCACATAAGATACTGCAAACCTAATTCAAGGTAATCAGTGCTACAACATAGCTACTTTATGAATATAATGGTGTATAGTTGTATTTTCATATCATAAAAAATAATTCATGCTTTTGAGAAATATAAACAAAGCAAAACAGGAGGTAGAAATTTAAAGTCTCCTCCTAACTGTTCCCCTTCTCATGCTCCTCTACCTCCTGCTGCCTCTGCCATGATACCAGAAGATACCATGAAATCTTGCAAAGGAGGAAAGCAACCAACAGCCCTACCCAGATATGATGTCTGTGAACCAGCATGGCACAAGTGCACTAAGGGTGTAATAGTGGTATGCATACCTTGGTGGTAACCACCAGCTCTCTATTTGAACTGAAGACCTGTTCTACAAAAGGGAAGCCATACCTAGTACCCTAGCCAGTTACCCAGGGCTAGTGAAGTTACAGATCTCAGTGGAGAACTTACAACTGCCACTTTACTAAACCAGCAGAATCCCTAACTGCATTCTAGATCTCTGTCCTTAGAACCACAGGTAAGTGTAGTCCTCACCCCGCATCAAGGAAACTTCTTTTTGCAAAAGACAGAGTCAATTACAGAAAGTCACAACCAATCAAAATGCAGTTGTGGAGTCCCATCCCAACTGATACATCTGTAACACAACCCTTGCACGTAAGGCTCTGTTATCACTGTGGAAGACGGGGCAAAAAGATTATAAGAGCCAGAGGATCAGGGAGTTTGCTGTGAGATTGTCTCCCAGTAATGTCAGAGCCTGTACCCATAAAGTCTCACCAACGCGACTGCCTAAACAATAGCTGAACAAGGACACCAACAGCAGACATGCTAATGTACACAGGAGAAAGCCCAGGAGGTTTTAACCCTCCACAAAGAACTCCAGGCAACTAACGGATACTGAGCACAGGAGAAATAGTCTTCCCCAGGAAAACGCACTCCAATTGGTTATCCAATATCAAATGATCATCCCTGAAAATATACAGACAAGTAACAGTATATAGACTGAGAAGGTTGTCTTATGTACTTAGAAATGTATATTTACATTAACTCATACATGTATGTAACAGTAATTAATGCCAAAAGAGGCTATAAATTTGAAAAAGAACAAGGAATGGTAAATGAGCAAGTTTGAAGGGAGGAAAGGGGAAGAGAGAAATGATATAATTATATTACAATCTCAAAAAATAAAATAAATAATTCAAAAAGAAGTTAAAGAGGAAAAGTGACTTGTTCAAACCAACAGTGCTAAGCTACATAACCCTGATTAAACACCCAGAGACACCCAGAGCACTAAACTGCTCCACAGTGTAAATTTTCAAAGGAGAAGGGATGAAGTCTTATCATTTATTCACATTATAATGTTAATGAGCTGATTGAAGAGGTGTATAGGAAGGATCCACAGTAGGAGAGCCCTAAGGGAACCTTGCAGTTGCTTGGCTGGTGAAATGTGATTGCTCTGGGCATTCCAGGAGTGTGGAGAAAATGGAAGCCAGAGAGAACCTAAAATACTTATTTTGATTTTGCAATTGATTTATGGAAAATTCAAACAAGTCATTGACTTCTATGTAATTTCCTATTTAAAAATCATTCAATGAATGGCATAATATCCTTTCTTTCCCTACTGTATGCACAATGATGGATTACTAAACATGCCTAGCTAGCCTGGAACTCTCTACGTAGACCGGCCTATGCAGACAAGGCTAGCCTCAAACTCACAGAGATCCTTTGCCTCTCAAGTGTTGGAGTTAAGGGCATGCATCATCACATCCAGCACAGAGAGTTTTGATTTCAATACAGAAAATAATTCCTAAAATTACATATAAATCTGTATGTACACATAGGCATAGGCATAGACATAGGCTTAGCCATATACAGTTTAAATGAAGTCATCCCACTTTGACTGACAATGCTCCCCTAAGAGTCATAGACTATCTCATTGAAAATCTAATATCAGGCATGAGAAACCCCCTTGTGAGTTTTGGTCAAGGGAGTTCAAGAGATTCCCCAAATAATATAACCTATTTTTGTTGCCCTTGGTTGCCTCTCAGAGGTTGAAGATTAAGTCCCTATTACTGAAAACACCATATATTTTGAACGAAGGATACAGAGGATCTGTGCTGGATCTGACCTGAAAGGCTCCTCCTGAGGATTAGATTTCATGGTACCAGAAGTTGCTATCCAAGCTTCCTAGGGAGGGAAACAGCTTATAATCCTACCTGACTTTGTTGCCTATGAACAACAATGGCCAATATGACACAATAACCCTTAAGGGTACAAATAGTGGCACTCACATCTTGGTAGAAACCAACATCACTCCAATTGGCACTGGAAACCTAGCCAACTACTTAAGGTTAGTAAGGTCATGGATCTAAAAGGAGAACATACAACTACCACTTGCTAAACCAGTATAGTTTCCACCTGCATTCTGAGTGTTTATCTTTATATCCATAGGTAAGTGTAGCTTCACCCCTCATCAAGGAAACTTTTGTTCACAACAGATAAAGACTGATGAGGGAAACCACAACTGGTCAAAATGAAGAGAACTAGTGATCATGAGGTGCTCAGTCCCAAATGACACGTTTCCAATCCAACACCAACACCTAAAGCTTAGGAAACATCAGGGAAGTAGAGTTGGAAAGACTGTAAGAGCCAGAGGACAAGGACATCTCTGTGAGATTGTGTCTCCTAGAAACGGCAGCAAAGCTTCACCCATATACCTCAACAATATGGTCACCTAAATAAGCCTTGAACAAGTACAGCCATCATCGACATGCAACCTGGAAGGGAAGGTAGGGACTGGAGACTGAAACATCAAGATTAACAAATGAAAGAAGCCAGATGGTAGAGAAAGACTGGAATCCCTTCCTCATCTGGGCTTCTTGTAAGGAGCAGCGCATGCTCAAGAACAACCTGTGCTGTACAAACAGGGATGGTGATGCTCTGTAAATGTCCTATGAAGGACTAAATTCCTCACGGCCCAATGATTTGGGCGCTTCCCCTCTCATCTCACTAGCTCACTCCTACTCTCAGGAGTGCTTTTCCTTTTAAAGAGGAATTATGTCTATATTGCTAATCAATGTGTCCCTGGTGCAGTCCTCTGTCCTGGGAAACATGAGCCTGGTATCAGGTGCCCTCTAAAGTCAGATCCATTTTTTACAAAGCCATTTAAGGCCTGAGATATGCCTCAACATTTAAGAGTGTGTACTGAAATTGCAGAAGACCTGAGTTTGGTTTCCAACACTCATACAAGGTGGCTCACAAGCATCTGTTTCTCCAGCTCCAGGAGATCTGATACCTCTAGCCTTCACAGGTACTATATTCATGTGCACATATCCCTACAAAGACACACATAAATATAACTTAAAAATAATAAAAAAAATAAGTCCTGTAAAAAAGAAAACCTAAAACTATAATGGTGATGGTCCCTCCAATCTGCCATCTGACTATATGGTGTGTGTGTGTGTGTGTGTGTGTGTGTGTGTGTGTGTGTGTGTGTGTGTGTGCACGCATGCGCCTGTGTGTTTTGGAATTGATAGAGGATTTCTGGCTATCCATAGAGCCTCATCTAAGTGTTCTTCTTGTCTCCACCTGATGTATCCTTCTCAAATTGCCATCCTGCTATCCATCCATCTTCTGTCCATCACATACCCATTTGTCTGTCACTGGGACCTCACTGTGGACACCCTCCCTCCCTCTGCCACTGTTAAGACCTCTTTGAACTCTGTGGCCTCTTTAGCCCCTTTGTAGTTGTTCTATAAGACAGACCGATAGATAATTTACAATTAAGATTGGAATAAAAGAATCTGTGATTGCCAAGTACCAGCTATCAAGGGAAATCTTGATTCTTTGGTAAATTGTAACCACTCAAACTGACACAGCTTGTGAATTCCTTATTATTCAATGAATTCTGATCATGAGAAAAGACATAGATATGTCTGTTCTGCATAGAGCAATCATAGAAGACTTTATTCATGCTATCACTACCTGCTATCTCTGAGTTACTTCAGAATCATTAGCTGGACTTATGAACTCTTGTGGGTGATCATAAACAAGGCAAGTACCAGAAACAGCATAAAACAAAACGGCACCCATACCTGTGCCAGTTTGAAAGCTGAAAGTATAAATAGAAGAATGTCATCTTTTCACCGATGAGAATATTAGTCGAATCAAGTCAGACAATCGTGACATAAAGAAGCCAGGGAAAGCCTTGGGTTCATGTGATTGCAGAACCTAGTCCCTTCCTACGAATGTGTCACAGAGCCTCTTACCAAGTCCACCACAGAATGGGTCAATGAGGCAACAGGTAGCGAGCAGAGCAGGTTTGGTACTATTTTTATTGTATGACTTTTCCTGGGGAGAGGTTTTTAAAAAGTCTACTCTAACAGAGAGGGCACCAACCAATTAAAGAAAGGTTTCTGCACAAGTCCAGGTTGGTAAACCAATAAGGCTCTTCAGGTTATTTACAGGAGCATGGGTGACTAAAAGGCAGCTGTACCACCAGGAGGTCCCACCTCCAGCATGTCTGACAGGCTGTTGCACCACTGAAGAGTTCTAGCTGCCTACCAACCTTATATTTCCAACATAGTTTAGCCCCCCCAGAACTGTTGTTGCTCGGGAGAGTGGTGACTGGAATCTCAGGTGAGGGGCTCATGCCCTTCCTACCTTCTCTCCCAAGGAAGTGTTAACAGCTTCATTACTAAGACCATTAGACCCAACCAACAACTGTGATGTTTTCTTATATCCTTGGAGTGACTTAGCTTGTGTAGGTCACTATAGCAACTCTTCTTCATTATTTCAGTAGTCATATCCTGCCTGCTTGGAGAAAGTAGCAAAATTACAGTTTTAGTATGAAATTTGAGAAAAGGATGCACTAGTGGTTTGTTTAGCAAGTGAGCTCAAAAACCTCTGGGAAATGGTGGACACCACTTCTCAGCGCAGCTCACTCAAACAAAAAAAAAACAAAACCCTGCTCTTTCTTCTATTGGCTGAGAACTACACTCAAGGTCTCTGTTCCAGCCCCCTATGGACTTGGATGGACCAAAAGAAGGCCCCAAGTAGAACCTCTGATACTCAAGACCCTTCATCACAGGTAGTCAAGATCCTTTAGCACAGATAGTAGGAAAACAGTGTGTGCCAAGAGGATATGGACTGGGCAGGGACATCTCTGCAGCCTGAAACAAAGAAAAGCTTGAGCTACAATGGTTGCTATATGCTTTATGACTATGTACAAACAGAGAGAACAGCAAAGAACACACATTGTGGTAGGTGATGACATACACTATATCTCTTAATGTAAAAATTCTCTCTTTCTCTCTCTCTCTCTCTCTCTCTCTCTCTCTCTCTCTCTCTCTCTCTCTTCAAGAAAAATTAATATTTGACTAAAATCAAGACCATCGTCTTAAAGGAAGTCCCATTTCACATTTTGGTCCCCTTGTTTCTTTGTTACATCATATTTCAGCAAGACTCTACATTCTCAGTATTTCCTGCCAGTTGTTGATCAGCTATAAAGACTTGATTAGATCTGTATGAAGTATTTTTAGCAGGAATCCTTCAGAAGACAGTTCTATGCTTCACATTAGGTTCCATTAGGAAGCTTCCTGCATTGGGTGTGTAGCCAATCTTACTTAAGCTAAGATTCATCAGTCGAGCTATTGGTAGAATTAAGGGACTCAGTCACTCCTCCCTCCACTTTTCTATCACATGCACTCTATTACTCTCTTCGTTTTCTCCCTTCCTTAAGATCTCATCCACCCCTTGATGATCTTCTTTGTAGTTTCATGATCTGCAAACACACATATATAAATACATGTACACACAAACATAAAAATATATACACATATATAATTTTAAATATTGTTCCATATTTGAAAGAAAACACGCAGTCTTTATAAGTCTAGCTTATTTCATCGAACAGTGATGTCCAGTTGCACCATTTTCCCTGAAAATGTCATTCTTTCTTCTTTTGATGGTTGCACACAATTCCATTGTGTATATGCACCGCATTTTGTTTATTCATTGATAGACATCTTGGCTGGCTTCATTTCCTAGCTATTGTGAACAGTACAGCAATAAACATGGGTGTGCAACGTATGCTGTGTTGATTTTAAAGTTCCTTGTTTGTGTAACCCAGGGTAGTTCAGTTCAGTCATAGTTCAGTTCCATATTCAGTTTTTTGAGGGACTGGTTTCTATGGTGGCTGCATGAAGTTCACATTGCCGTCTGGAGTGAGTAAAGGATCCCTTTGCTCCAAATCCTCACCAGCATTTGCTGTCGTTTGTTATCTCGATGAGAGCCATTCTGGCTGAGGTTGGGTGGAATATCAAAGCAATTTTCATTTGCATTTTCATGATAGCTAAGGATGGCCTGAAGACTTTTTCATGTTTTTCCCCATTTGTATTTCTGTAAACACTAAAGCATCCAAATAGTAAATGAGCTCATGAACTGAAGAATAGTTCCAAAAAGGAACTATGATTGACTGTACCTTTTACCTGAAGAGAGAATTTTGAGTGGAGTTGTAGGAATAGATGAGGGGGAACTGTTCTCTGGTTTAGGTACAAAGGAAAACAAATTGAACACCACCCAGGTGGTGAAGTACACAGCAGTCGAAGTAGGGTGGACAGATGTGGTGAGGAGAAGATCGCAGGAGGATTTAAATATTGGCTAAACTAGTTCGGATTTGGTTTTGTCAACAGCTGGAGGTCATCAAAGATGGAACTTTGTTTAGTTTTAAGAATTATTTGAGTAAACCTGTCACCAGACATGCTGAGGAGGAGAATTAATGGTGGTGAGGATCTGGGCTGGGTGTTTCTAGGTCCTTGGCCTCTGACCCAAAGAATTTAAAATAAGGGCTCACACAGATTCATGAAAGAAGCAAGGTAACTTTATAAGGTACAAAGAGATAGTGCAGACTAGAGACAGAGATGCTGAGAGGGCTAACAGTGGGTCACATGTAGGACTAACAGAGGGTCACATGTAGGACTAACAGAGGGTCACATGTAGGACTAACAGAGGGTCACATGTAGGACTAACAGAGGGTCCCATGAAGGACTAACAGTGGGTCACATGTAGAACTAACAGTGGATCACATGTAGGACTAACAGTAGGTCACATGTAGGACTAACAGTAGGTCACATGTAGGACTAACAGTGGGTCACATGAGTAATATAAAGATTGTTGTGAGGCCAAGGCAAGCCTGGGCCTCAGAAGGAGACCTTGTTTCAAAAAGGAGGAGGAGGAGGAGGAGGAGGAGGAGGAGGAGGAGGAGGAGGAGGAGGAGGAGAAGGAGAGGTCATTTGACTTGTGTTTCGGGGAAAATCTACCGTGTACGACCACACTGACGAGCTTTTTCCCCTCTGGTTCCCGTGTAGACTAGACAGTTGGAGTCTGCAGCAGCGTCATCGAGAAAGAAGAGTCAGGTAAGGGCACATCCCCCAAATCTTGCCCTGCTGGGTCACTTCAGGATGACTCTGTCTTTCCGTACAGTAAGAGGCTCTGGAAGCATGGTTTTCATGAATTCCACATTATAAGAATAAGTCCTACCCTTGATTTGCCCTATTCGAGTAGTCTGGAGGACCCAGAAGCTATAGCTTGGCACTTCTTCTGCTATTTATGATAGTCTCTTTGTTAAATGCTACTTGAATTACATCTGAGTTGCCACGTGCATCCTGCTGCGTCTATTAATAGTCCCAAAAGTGACCCCAGGAAAGAGACACTCATATAAAGAGCATGAGATTGACTTGTTTATTTATTTTAGGATCTTAGAAGAATGAAAGTTCAGTTTATCTTAGCAGGAGAGAATCCCTGTCCAACTCCAGCGCTGGCAAAAAGACAAAGAGACAGAAATAGAATGTGTGGTAGAAGAAAAGAACCCCGGGGTGGGACGAGTGCTCAGCTGGCAAAATGCTGGTCTTGCAGTCGTGAGGGCCTGAGTTCATAAACAACGGCGTCAACAAAGCAAGGGGTGATGCTGTGCACTTCCAATCCTGAGGTGGAAACAGGTGGAACCCTGAGACTCACTGGCCAGCTAGCCTCATTGACAGGTAAGGAAAGGTGGAATGATGCTCAAGGTTGTCCTCTGACCTCCACATGCATGTCCACACTTTTCACACACACACACACACACACACACACACACACACACACACACACACACACACACACACATAGGAGAGAAAAGAAAAAAAAAACCTATTAATCAAGTCATGCCATGTCCCGTATAAATAAGAGACGGTAGCTGCTCTTTGTATTTCCCTTTCTTTTGTTCCCTGCTCCCTTACTAAGAGTCCCAGTGAGCATTCATGTTTTCAGGCATAGGTGTGAAAGAACCAGCCTCACCCACTCATGATCCAATAGCTGTTGGGCTTTCTGTGTTCCAGTGGGAGAGGCAAGGAGTTTCTGCAAACAGGAGTGGATGCCGAGGATCCAAAGGAATAACAGATCTCATGTCTACTGCAGCCCAGGAGGCTGTA
This sequence comes from Peromyscus californicus insignis, assembly GCF_007827085.1. Lineage (NCBI taxonomy): Eukaryota > Metazoa > Chordata > Mammalia > Rodentia > Cricetidae > Peromyscus > Peromyscus californicus. The sequence continues at coordinate 30,006,370 of NW_026294436.1, read as the reverse complement.
CACTGTGGATTACACCAACTGAACTGACTCCTTGTCCTCTTTTAAGTGTGCCATCTTTTCTCGGCGGCACCTTGACTAATTCAGTAACTCTAAAATCCCAATTATGGATGTACTGGAGAATACGGGGAATGAGGACCTCCAAAAGGGAGACCGGACTCTTGGGAGGCCTGACATGCCCACTCCAGGGCTTGCACGATGATCCTGTTACACGCCCTTCCTCCTCTCTCCATCCTCATGGTTAAATATACCCTACGATTTTTCCTTAATAAACTTCAAGTTTGCCGAAGAAAAGGAAGAGGGGGAGGAGGGACAGAATCCTCATCCTCAGGAGTTTATACCCTACTTATAAGAATCAATAAATATGCCAACACACAAACCAAATCCACTTTCGTCTATAATCTATATTACGAAGGGAGCGTGTATTGTGAGGAGGTGTGGAATATGTGGGTTGAAACTGTTTTTAAAAGATTGGTTCAAAAGAGTCCTTTATGAGGAGATGACAAGAAGGCATTGAGAAACTGGAATCAGTGACACTGGTTACTGATGAAATAAAAGAAGCAAAAAAAGAAAAAGGAATCAAAGGTATTTCCCCAAATGTCTACCTGAGTAACTTGGGAGAGAAAGTGACTGTGTGGTAGATATGAAATCGGCCGTGTTCTCTGGCAGAGGTTGCGAACCCTGCATTTGTCTTGTTCCCTCTTCGGGTAAGTAAATGTTACCAAAGCACAGCATACTCATCGGTTCACTTTCTGCTTGTAAACGCTTCCCCCAACAACAGAGGTGAGTCCTTACAATGGACTACATGGCCAGCTAAGCTGAAAAGACTTACGCAGCCCTCTGCAGAGATTCTGTGTACTGATCCCTGACCCTAACACTGTAATTTGTAAGAATCTGAGGGCAGTCCATCTCCTTTAGGGATGTTTGGTAGCTAAAATAATAGTGCATTTATATAACTAATATCTGGTACCTTTGAGTGAAGAGGAGAATATTCATACTCAAACTTAATCAGTGAAAAGGGAATGTGGTAATTACTTCTCATCCTCAAATAAACTTGTCTAGGAGCTTCAATTAATAAACCCATATCTACCTGGAGAAATGGCCCAGCCTGTAAAGTGCATGAGGACTTCCTCTCGGATCTCTAGCACCCATGTACAAAGTTGGTGATGAGTGCCTCTAATCCTAATGATGGGTGACTGACTAGGTCAGGAGACATCCCTGGAACTCATTGGCCACCAAGCCTAGACAAATCCTGAGCTCCCAGTTCACTGAGGGACCCTGTCAAAAAAAAGGGAGGCGGCAGGTGATTAAGGAAGACACCTAACATCAACCCCTGACTTCTATATTTGAGCATGCAACACACACACACACACACACACACACACACACACACACACACACACACACACATACACACACACACACACACATGCACAGGTGCACACACACATGCACACACATGCATACACACATGCACACACACACATACACACGTATACACACATGTGCACACATACATGTACCTGCACACATGAAAGCAAGAGAGAAAGAAGACACAGGGGTGGGAAGGAAGCCTATGTCCATAAGGAAAACTACCAAGCAGCAGAGAGAACTCTAGCCTTCATCTCCAGACTTGTAGTTCTCAGCCTACTGCTATTTTTCAAAGCCCCACCGGATGGTACCATTGATTCTGTTATTTCCACCTAATCCTTCCAACAGCTACGCCAGAAGCAACGACTGGAATCAGAGGATCCTCTCCCCAACTCCCACCGTGCTCCCTCTGAAGAAGACTCTGCCACTGTCTTCTATGTATGATTATGTATGATGCTCCAGAAGCCACTGGCTTCCAGTCACATGAGCCCCCAAAAGGTGTCCTCTGCAAGTGTCTGCTAATATCCTGCACCATTCACAAAGTAGCTTGTCACAAAGCTGAATTAACATCACCCCAAGGACAACTGCTGTTTGAAATAATATATTTTATTTCAAAATAAGGCTGTGTCCACAAGATTATCCCTGCTCCTATTTTAAGACCTGTATCTAATAAACAGCCCAGGCTGCCGGCCGTGGTCTGCTCACCCACTGTTACTTCTTGTCCACATGTCTTTTCCTTTGTTACTATTTTTAGCAATGCTTTTAGCCACAAGGGTGAGTCTGAGAGCAGGCAGATGGAGATTCAGGAAAGATAGATCATGGTTTGAATTTATTCTCAAAGGATTTAAACCAAAACAGCCTTTTTGTTTTTAAAGGAGCATTCAGATCCAGTGAGCTAACTGCCAATTTGGGGCAACCTTAAAAAAAAAAAAAGTTGATTTTATTTACAGTGTTCACGTTATAGAGCTTCGTTTGAATAATCAGGAATTTATAAACTTCACAGAAGATCTTTGTAAAGATTAGTAGTTGAATGAAAAACATGGGATTCAGATATTAAATGGTTCGGCATAAACTTCAACTCTGCCCCTTGCTGTTTATTCCACCCGAGACAAGTCACTTAAGCACTTGAGACTGGAATTCCTGTTTGGAAGATGAAGAGTTGGATTGAGTCAACAAAGCACTTTCCAGCACTGACAGGCGATGACCCTCTTGGTTCTAATTTAATCCCCCACGTTATGCCAAAAAACAACATACACAAAGGCAAAATCCAACACGTGGTGATACAGATGAATTTAGAAACACGCTTGTGATAAGGGTTCAATATTTTGCTTTGTATTAACTCCAAGTATATGTGTGTGTGAATGTGTGCATGTGTGTGTAGTGTGTGTACTATGTATGTGTGTTGTGTGCATGTTCGTGTTGTGTGTTTGGGTGGGGGTGTATGGTGCAGTGGTTGGGTGTGTGGTATATTGTGTGTGTGTATGGTGTGTTTGCATGTGTGCATGTTTGTGTGCATGTTTGTGTGGTGTGTGTATGTGCATGTTTGTATGGAGTGTGAGTGTGTATATATGTGTGGTGTTTGTGTCCATATGTGTTTGGTATATATCATGTGTTTGTGTGAGGTGTATGTGTGTGCATATGTATGTGGTGTATGTATGTGCATATGTATGTGGTGTGTGTGTGTGTGTGTGTGTGTGTGTGTGTGTGTGTGTATGTGTATGCTTTGTCATAGTTTTAAAAATCTCAAAATAATAAAACACAATATTCATGGGCCTGGGTCTATGTTCATGTGAATTTTTCCATCTTTTTCCTAGAATTTCTGTCCTTGGGACACATGGAAACCGTGAGACATTCTCTTCATTTCATTGGTAAGAACTTGGGTTGGAACATGAGACTTGGGAACACCTGACTCAAAACCTCAGAGAGTCTGAACAATAGTGGTCTTTATATTTCCTTTCAGATCTCAAGTCTTTCTCAAGTTTTCTTAGTAACAAATGACTTACAAACAAAGCTGGTGATTAAATGTCATTTTTGAGTGTTTTCTATAATTAAAAGTCATTTTGTGGAGTCACTCGCTGCTTAGTATAATCCCTTTATTGTGGCATTGCTTTAATTCTACTGTGGAAAAAAAAGATTATACCAATTTCCTTAACCTTAGAGGTCTTGGAGTGGAAAATTCTGCTGCAGACATACATATTAGTCAATAAATTTGAAAATAAAATTGTATTTTTAAACTGGGAGGAATGGAGAGAGGGGAGCTGCTGTCTGGATGTAATGTATGAGAGGAGAATTTTTAAAATTGTACTTTTAAATAGTGTAGGCCCCTATCGCATGAATCATGGTATTAATGAACAAAATGTGCTCAGGACCAAGTACAAAATTCCATCCAATGACAAAGGCAGTTCTCCAGCTAAACACTGAAAATATAGCATTTATTCAGAATACTTTGTTCCCTAATAAAATCAAACTCATAATGCCACTGCACTGGGAGTAAGTTAAATATTTTATATATTAACTAAATTTTATAAACCACACTTACAAAATGGAAGGCTATCCATTGCGAAGTGTGTCTTATTGGTTTGTTTTTCTTTTTGGGGGGCGGGGGAGAAAGCTTGCAACAGATGAAAATATTCATTACTAGTTTTTTTTTTTAAAAAAAAGCTTACAAAACTGCTTGTACTCTATAATCCTTATTTGTATACCCATATGTAGAAAGTTCTAAAATTGTGGTGGCAGAAACTGGAGAGATGGCTCAGTGGGTACAAGCACACAAGCATGAAGACCTGAGTTCAGATCCCACCAACCTCTACACGCCTATAACTCTAGTACTGTTGGGGAGGAGAGAGGAGGATACCTGGGGTGTGGGCCTGCTAGAATATTGTTTTAAGATGTGTTACATTCATTTACACTGTTTAGTATTTGTTTAATGATGCAAAGATGTGTTGCATTCTTTCATGTTGCATTTGTTTAACTCTGTGAAGCTGTGTTACCGTGCCTCTCTAAAACATCTGATTGGTCTAATAAAGAGCTAAATGGCCAATAGCAAGGTAGGAGAAAGGATAGGCAGGGCTAGCAGGCAGAGACAATAAATAGGAGGAGAAATCTGGGAAGAGAAGATAGAGGTGCAGGAGAAAGAAGAGGACACCGGGGGCCAGCCATGCAGCTCCCCAGCCAGACAAGGAGTAAGAAGTAAAGAAAAGTATATAGAATAGAGAAAGATAAAATCCCAGACACAAAAGGTAGATGGGATAATTTAAGTTAAGAAAAGATGACTAGAAATAAGCCAAGCCAAAGCTGGGCTTTCAAAAGAAAGAATAAGACTCAGTGTGATTATTGGGGAGCTGGATGGTGGGCCCCACAAAGAGCTAAAGAGGAAAGAGGGGGAAAAAAGAAAAAAGAAAAACACCAGCCAGTTCAACAAAAGACCCTGTCTTGAGGGAATAAGATAGACAGCGACAGAGCAGGGCACACAAAGTCCTTATCTAGCCTCCATATGTGAGAACAGGTACATGCACTCACTCTCACACATATCCACACACCACCCCCACCACACACCCCACACATCAAATATGGAATCAGTTTTGAGCAAAGTGGGTTTTTTTTATTTTTAAAGTTATACTGCTGGGTTTTTTGGAGGGGGATCTTTCAATTTGGAATTATTTATTCTTATCTTTCTTACTTCTTCACCTTAGCTCCACATTACCCTCATCATAATTCATAGGAAGCTAAAATTGTATTATTCCATTTCTTCTTAAAAAGTTAAAAACTTCATACTTGAATTACAGTTAAAGTCCAGGGTCTGAAATAGATTTGTCTCTGCTTTGTTTTTCTACTTAGTGAGGAAGTATGCTGATCTGATACTATTTAATATAAACTAACTCAATATGAATCAACTTGCAACATAGCATAAGTCATAGATGTTACAACTTTAAAGCTGATGTAACTTCCTTCGACGATGGGAAAAGAGAAAGCATACTCACACTCTGACTCAATTCCTGGCCCTTAAGTATGGTGTGAGGACACGCTACCCCATCTAGGAGAGCCATCAACCTACAGCAAGGAAAACAAATGCCCAAAGCTCCGGCCACTGTGTGTAACAACCATGAGAAGATTTTGTGATGAGCCTTGGCCTTGTTTTTTGGTGTGTGTGTGTGTGTGTGTGTGTGTGTGTGTGTGTGTGTGTGTGTGCAGGTCATGGTGCTTGATCTGAGTGCAAGTAGTTGAATGAAGATGGAGAATAGCATTGAACTGCAGAATAAGTATGTCTGTGTACTGATATTACAGTGGACTTTATAGTGTTTTTGTCTCATAGTACCCAGACTCATTTAACTGAGACTATGCACTCACTGTTGGCTGCTAGGACTATTGGCTGCCAGAGATTTGTATTAGCTCTTCTCCGTGCTGACTGGAGTCCAGCCTATGAGCTTCATCTCCCCTTCCTTCCCACTCATATCTCTCACTGACTTCAAAGACTACAGGCTTCTTTTGTCAAGGAGGGAACACTTCAGTGCAGTTTCATGGCCAGTGTCCAGCCCTTCCTCCCCTGGATCAGGCCAGGTATGGATCTCACTGGAGTGAGACTCCATCCAACTCTATTGCTCTCTACTCTATTTTTCCATTCCAGGATTCCCTTCTCCATAGATTACACGCACTCTAGCCCTTTGCACAGGTTCTGCTTCTAAAGAGATCATCAAAAGATGGATATTTAGTTTGGGAAAATAATTTTAATTGCTATCTGAATTATACAGTATCTAAAAATTAATATTTATCTTTCAGTATGTGCATATCTCTGTCTATGGAAGGTTGATTAGTTATCAGGTGACAGTGAAGGCAATTCAGGCTTCTATTCTCCATGATTGAAGAGACCAGGCCCCGGATGCCACGGAGTCTGGCACACTGCCCCTTCATAAGTGGCTTTGATCATTGTATTTCCACTGAAAAGGAATGGCTCCTGTGGTGGTTTGAAAGAAAATGGCCCCCAAAGGGAGTGGCACTATTGGAGGTATGGCCTTGTTGGAGGAAGTGTGTCACTGTGGGGGCGAGCTTTAAGGTCTCTTTTCCTCAAGCTTCACTCGGTGTGACAGTCAGTCAACTTCCTGTGGCCTGCAAGATGTAGCACTTTCAGCTTCAGCACTATGTCTGCATGCCTCCATGCTCGCCACCATGATGATAATGGACTGAACGTCTGAAACTGTAATCAAGCCTCCCCAATTAAACGTTCTCTTTATAAGAGTTGCCATGGTCCTGTTGTCTCTTCACAGTAATAAGAACCCTAACGAAGACATCTCCCAAAGCAGAATGAACCTGGTAGGAACAGGATGAGAGTTCTTAAAGGGGAAAGTGTTGGAAGATTCTGTGTACAGTGTCTGTGTCTGTCATGTTTCTTAACCATAACAGGTAATCTGAACCAGCGGTTCTCAACATGTGGGCCATGACCCCTTTGGAGGTCCCATGTCAGATATCCTGCATATCCAATATTTACATTATGATTCCTAACAGTAGCAAAATTAGAGTTATGAAGTAACCATGACATGATTTTATGGTTAGGGGTCACCACAGCATGAAATGTATTAAAAAGGCCTGCAGCATTATGAAAGATGAGATCCACTGATCTGAACTCTACTTACTTAACGTTCTCCCTCTGAAAAACATTCCTCCTGCTTACACCTGCTCTGAATTGTACCCCCCGTTCAAGGCTTGCTGTGCTCTCTGTCTTCTGTCCCCTTAGGTCATCCCAAACAACCCCTGCCTCAGAAATCCCCCAACTTTGTATATCCCTAGTGGCTGAGATCATCTTTGGGCACCCAACCTCATATTGTAAAGCATCGTCCGTGATATCATTATATGTGTCCCTTCTCTCTAACTCATGTCCCTTGCTGTCTGGTTGTGTTGTCCCTTCCCTTTAAATCCTGTCCCTGGTGTCTGTGTGTATGTAACCCTTCTAAGTCCTATCCCTGGCATCTTTACGTATGTGTTCCTTCCCTCTAACGCTGGTTCCTGGAGGGTCTATATGCACATGTCCCTTCACTTTAACTCCCTTGGGAAGGTCTACGCTTTACACATTTACAGAATTTTCAGCAATGCTCAGCTTGTAACCGAAATTAAGCCAATATTGAGTAATGGTGTTGACATGGATATTTATTGCCGTTAAGTTGCAGAACAGTCTATCTTAATGTTAGTATCAGGATTTTGTGAGATACCGCTAATTAAGATATTTTCCTGCCTTGAGAGATTATCAAATGATTGCTGGAGTCGCCAAGGAGCTAGTGTTTTCTTGAAAGCAGAAGCATTATATTTAAGCTCTAAGAGGGTTCAGTTCTTGTAGATAGACCTCTTCTGTTCCCCTAGACACAAAATGAGATGACATGGCCTTTTATCTTTTCTCTATCAGAAACATAAAATGGGTCTCAATACCCAAAAAAAACACAGGTATCTGTTGTGTGGATGGGGTGTTTGTGAGGAGGGGTCGTTTTCTTCCATTAACAGCTTTCGTGACTCATTTATATCTCAAAACCTGTTCAATAAGAGATATGTTTTTGAAGTTCTGTTGTTGTTGCTATTCTTGTTATTTAGAGAGCACTTTAAAGAATTGTGTTTTATTTATTTAGGGGTGTGTGGTGTGTGTGTGTGTGTGTGTGTGTGTGTGTGTGTGTGTGTGTGTGTGTGTGTATGCATGTGTGCATGCAGGTGCACATGGGGGCCAGATGGTGTCAGGTCCCTGGAACCTGGATCTGGAGTTACAGGTGGTTGTGAGCTCCCCAGTGTTGAGTGCTGGGAGCCAAAGTCCAGACCTCTGCAAGAGCAGCAAGCTCTCCTAAGCACTAAGCCAGCCTGCTGCCCCATTTTGAAGTTCTTGAGTAACTAGGAGATGGTGGTAATAGTATTCACTCTCTGACTGGATGTTCTCTGAGTTATCAGAATGGCCCGTCTGCCCCAGTTCGACTAGAACATGGTACAGAATTATCATGGCAGAGTGAGGTCAAGTCCTGCCCTAGAGGACACAATGAGGAAGCTGCCAAAGTTGAGTCCATAGTGGAGACTTGGTCAGCCCACTTCAGATGAGAACTGCGTGAAACTACCAAGTACAGGGCAGCCGAAGCGGTTACCAGGCCCCGAGAAGAGTTCTGTGGGATTAAGTTCCTCAGCAGCAGGCCCGGGAGGGAGCTCAGCCTGCTCACCCCATGTCTGTAGAACCTGAACAACAGACAGCAGAGTACCCTGTGACACGAGGCTGTCCCACAATGCCACCGAAGAAACCTTTTCTCACTGCTGCCACTGTAGGAGCCCACAGGAAAAAGAAGGGAATATTCTGGGTTAAATATAAGGCTGGAATGTTTAGGTAAAGATTAAGATGATTACAATACAATAAGCCTGACTGACTAATTTATGGGTGGCCAGTACAAAAAGTACTGAAAAAAATATCTTCATAAGGTACACATTTATTTCCTTCCCCTGTAATCTCTCGCAATCTGTCATAGTTTATCATCATTTATTGTTGTGATTGTTCCAGTAGGGGGTACTCCAGAGGTGAGTGCTGACCCTCATAGGTTCTAGGGCTGCATGACAGTTCCAGGTACCTGCTACCCTTGGGCCTGGCAGCTCCCAGGTTCCTCCTTCCCACATGCCACAGAAGTTCCCAGGGCACTGGGACCACAGCATCAAGACGCATTCCCACATCCCGTGCAGTTGGCTAAGCATTGCTGGTGCTGTCAGCATGGGGCAGGGACCACAGCAGACAGAGCGACTTGTCTTTCCCTCTCTGCTCCTGCACTCTTATCACATTTCTGATCCCAGGCTGTTTATGTGCCTTACATTGCTTACGATATAAGACTGAGGACTAAATAAGGTGATACCTATAAACTGCATTTCCTGTTCTTCTAAAAAACCTAGACAGACCTCTTCTGCCTGGACATAAGGAACAACAGCCTGTTAAGCAGACTGTGACTCAGTAATTTTCCTGAAGTGCGGATTGCCTGGCCCTAATAGATAGTTTTACCAGCACTGTGGCCTGCTACGATTTAGTCTCATCCCACTTATATGGGAATATACTGTTTATCCATCAAAGCGGTTTGGGCTGGGGCCCAGAAGTTCTGAGACAGTCCAGTGAAGGCCCTTAAAAGGGCAAGAACAGAAAAGCCCAGGAGACAGATAAAAATCAAAATGCTACAAATGAAACACTTTAAAAAATGATTAAGAACACATAAGGCAAGGCGCTATTATTTTGTAGATAACATGTACAACACCATTTTTAAAATTAAAAAAAATTCTTGAGTTCACCACAGGGTTATTATAAAAAGGCTACTCTCTTTTTTGGTTTGTAGAGTATCAAAGATTTTTTTTTTCATCTAAGAGATACTCTTACTAAGTTCAAGAATTTAAACCACAAACTTTTAATAAAACTTAGAAAAAGAAAACAAAACATCTGAGCACGTGTGTTTGGACATGTGTTTTATAAACACAAAAATAGATAAATCAAGGCTCTTTAAGAGTCTTCAGGGCCCCTGTAAAGGATACAGTTCAAGTCCATTACCCTCTAAAAATGGCTATTTGGTGAAAATAAGTAACCTGCCCCGTAGCCACCTTGAAGACAGTGAATGACCATTAACCAAAGAACATCAGTCAATGTAGACAATTGCTGGACACACAACTGTTAAATGTATACATATGTATCTTTAGAGTTGTGACTGTTTATATATTACACATTCATAGTATTCACATGCATCTTTTTATATTTGTTTTATATTGGCACTATATGGCAAAGAAAGCCTTTTCTGTTTATTTCCAAGAACACATATACTGTGCGCAATAATTGTTAATACAGGTGTACATGAACTAGCTCATTAAGTACATAATGAATTACTTCTGCATTTGCTATAGCACTCAGCAAAGCATCTTGTATATGTGTTGATGAGCTTTAAGAAATTAATAAGTTAACGCCAATCATCTTTTAAGGTCCACATTACGTCAGGTTCAATGCTTAAGACAACACCCAGGAAGCGGCAACAGGTTTCCCAGTCTCCACATGGGCTCTACTCCATCTCCACGTGTTCTGATGAGGAAATGGAAATGTAGACACCATCGCTGACAACACGTCGGTGGAATGTCTGGAAGCACAATTTGTCATTTGGGACTTTTTATGTAAAGCATACACTTGCTTATCTTTTTGTACGGAAGTATTATCGTATTATCCTAACTTGACTGTGACCTCTTTGAGAACAAATGAAGTCATTTTCTCTTTGTACAGCTGCTTCCCATCCATACTTCCAGTAAGTATTTACTATTAACGTAACCATAATATTAATTAGTAAAAAATTATTATGAGGATTAGAGAGCATGATGGTCTGAAGACTTTTCCTGAAAAGGGAGTCCACTTCACTGCTCCCTGCTGACAGGCAGCCTCCTGAATATAGGGCAGCAAAAGCAATGCTGTGCACCTGCTGAGCCTCAGTTAGGAAAGGAACACGGCTCCAGCTGACACTCTCCCAGGACTCATGGCTTGGGAACTCCTTGCTGATATGTGGGAAGTTTGACTCCTTTAAAGCTGCCATACTCGAAAGACCACATGAAGAGATCACATAAAGTTAAAGAGAGACACTCAAGGGGTCCCATAGCCCGGGTCCCACTGTTGCGGAACCTCCAGTCCTCAGGTCAACTTCTCCTCTGTGCTCCATCGAAATCACAACTCACAGAAACCAGGAACAGAATGCAGGGGTGTGTGCCACTGCCGTTTGAGATCTTTGGTTGCACAGCTTTAAGTATCCAGAACAAGCAGTTAAATGACTTTCCAAAATGACTAAATAACAATATCAAAGCACTGGAGTAATTAATGCGAAAATTAAATGTTATTCAAATCAATTCATTCCTTTTCTTAAAACTGTTGTTCCCAGAAGACATTTTATTAAACAGGGTCTAAAGTCTTGGGTTCTGTCTTAGTTTTATCATGATCCTTTTAAACACCAGTTACTTACTTTGATCTCGCCTTCATGCTGAGCACTAAACACATACTATCTCAAGACAGAAACGAACACCTTGCAGATGTGTAAGAAGGACATGAACATCAAAAGTTCACGCCCCCTGAAGGCTGGCACAACTACCAACTTGCTTTTCAAAAGAGTAAGCTTCGTTATGGAGATACTAAGGTCCTTGAAGTCACAAGTCAGAATAAAGAATTGGATGAAGTTATGTCTGACTCTGCATCCAATACATGCTTCTCTCTTTGTTCTTTGGCCAGCCAATTGAGTTCTCTGAAGCTCAGCTTGGTCCCCCTATGAAGTGATTATAAATAAATACTCTACCACAGCATCATAGTCTCAGAAGGACCAAATGGGGCAATTCATTAGCAACTACTCTATAAATAGCCCCTAAATTAGTGTGGATCTAGAACTACAACTTTCAAAAGCACTTCAAACTAATAAATATTTAACCTATTCTTATTTTTGAGTCATTGGTTACAGAATGCTTCAAAGTAAATTAAGATGTATATGCTGTGTTTAAATGAGTTCAGAGAGAAATGTCATTTTTGTAGCAAGATGCAAAAGCACCTTTGGTTTGCTGACGGCACTTGAATTATTCAAACCCTCTGCAAGCAAAAAATAACCTGACGCTACAGCCTTCAAATGTGGATCCCTGGAGACTCGGTTCCTCTCCAGGCCTGCTCTCCTCATTTGTGTGTGTTATATCACTTACAGGCAGAAATGGTAGCATGTGTTCACTTGTTTGGGGGAAAGAAAAGTGATCCCTTTTATTAGATTCTCAAAAGAATCCAAGACTCAGCGAAGGTCAAGAGCCTCTGTCCTGGACTATAAATAGAAACAGAAGCAATGTGAAATGTCATCTTCCCCAATCATCCAACTCCGAGTTAATCCTGCCCAGAGTATGCTGCAATACCTCCAGAAATACCATGTGCCCTGTCCCTTCACAGTCTATCTCTAGGGAAAGTCATTTTTCCTGCAATTTTTTGCAAGCTTTGGGCTGAATTCCTGCACCTTACAAAGTTTGTTCCAAATTCTAACAGCTGGTATTTATCACACGTCTGCACTTCTGTCCCTGTTTTCATCTTTAAAATACCTAAAGACAATACCATGTGCTCCCTTAGGCCTAATTCGTACAACCTGCCCAGCAAAGAGCCTCACAAGAGTCCAATGCCCTCAGTGTATTACACGGTCTAGTGTAGACAGTGATTACTGTCCTTATGAATGATCCACACAACCCACAACTTAATTCCCTGTCACTGGTCTGTGGGGATATGAGTCTGACATGCAAACATTCCATGCACATTAACAAGGAAATGCCACTGTATTCATACAATCCCAAGTGAAAACAGGAGATAGATAGAAAGGTCATTGAAAGGTCAGATTCAGGTTGGAAACAAGGAAGTCAGGATGCTTACGCGAGCAAATAAGAAAGAACTTTCCATGACTCGTTTTCACAGTTATTAAAATTTTAGGCCGGGTGGTGGTGGCGCACGCCTTTAATCCCAGCACTCGGGAGGCAGAGGCAGGCGGATCTCTGTGAGTTCGAGGCCACCCTGGTCTACAGAGTGAGATCCAGGAAAGGCACAAAGCTACACAGAGAAACCTTGTCTCGGAAAAAAAAATTTTTTTAAAGGAGTCCTCTACAGCACTTGGACACACACAAACACACAAACACACACACACACACACACACACACACACACAAGACGGGGGGGGGGGGGATTCACTTTAAATACCATTTATCACCACCATAATAGAAGACAATACTGTACAATTTAAATGTATCCATTTTATTGTGAGTTAACAAAATTATTTTAGGGCAACAATAACAATATTAAATATTAAAGAAATAAGTTTCTGACAATAATAGTGTCTAGAAATATAAATATATACTTAAAGCTTCCTTTCAAGCATATTTAATCGAATTATATCATATTTTGCCTTCTTTTTAAATCTCTTTCTTCCTCTTTTTTCTTTCTATTTCTCCAGTGTTATAGGAATTTGGGAAATATTTCAGTTTTTTAAACCTCATTAGATTTCATATAACTCTGCCTTGTTTATTTGTTTTTTTAATCACTCAAGCAAAAAGTTATTCGTGAGCTGTTTCTCCCATTGGGATTGCTTTACTAGGGAATTCAACTAGTCGGCTATATGACCACAAGTATATCCCACACATGAAACCTCTGTGCCATTGCTTAGGGACCAGAGGAGCCTGAAGATACACAATGCTGTGTGTCAAGAGCTACCCAGGTCTCCAGCTAAGGTGATGGCAACCCTGATGCTCATAGCAGCTGCAGTTCTGACATAACTCAACCAGTCTGTTTCTATGATATCAATTTCATATGCTTTTAATTTAACTCATTTCTTAATAGGTGATATATGGACATGACTGTGGTGGTTTAAGTAAGAATGGCCCCTATAGTTTCAAATATTTGAATGTTTAGTCTCCAGTTAGTGGAACTATTTGGGAAGGACTAGGAAGTATGGCCTTGTTGGAATGGGTGTGGCCTTGTTGGAGAAGGTGTGTCCCTAAGCGTGGGCTTTGAGGTGTTAAAAGTCCCACCAGGCCCAGTCTCTCTTTGCTTGTTGCCTATGAATCAAGATATATAAAAGTCTTAGTTACTGCTCCAGTGCCATGCCTGTCTGCTTCCCACCATGATGATCATGGACTTTTGTGGCAGTTTGAATAAAAATTACGCCCCCCCCACCCCACCCCCACCCCCGCATAGGCTCATAGGGAGTAGCATTATTTGAAAGGATTAGGAAGTGTGGCCTTTTTGGAGTAGGTGTGGCCTTGCTGGGACAAGTGTGTCACTAGGGGTGGGCTTTAAGGTTTCAGAAGCTCAAGCCAGGCCTAGTGGCTCACTCTCCCAGCCTGCTGCCTGTGGATCCAGATGTAGAACTCTCAGCTACCTCTCCAGCACCACGTTTGCCTGTGTGCCACCATGTTTCCTACCATGCTGATAACTGACTAAACCTCTGAACCTGTAATCAAGTCCCAACTAAATACTTTCCTTTATAAAATTTGTCATGGTCATGGTCATGGTGTCTCTTCATAGCAACAGAAACCCTAACTAAGACAACCACCCCTCTGAAACTATAAGCAAACCCCCAATTAAATGCTTTTCTTTTACAAGAGTTGCCTTGGTGTTGTGTGACAAAACTTTTCTCAGGGAGATGCTACACAAATGTCTACTTGCCCAGATAAGGAACCCATGACAGATCAAAGTACACATACCACCAAAGTCCAACTTGGTGAACCAACGTTTGTATGTTTGTATGAAATTAGGAACAATTCATGGCAGTGGGAAACTGAATGGTGAGTGATAAAAAATGATGACTCCAGGAGGCATGGGCTGCCTGCAGTGAGCATGCAGACAGGTCACCCAGAGTGACATCAGGGAAAGCAGAGTGTGGGGGCACACCCAGAAGCAGGAAGAACAGCAGAAGCAAAAGAGGGCACATCTGCCATTTGCTTCTAAATTCTCTCAAAAAAGCACCCCCGGAGGAGTAGATGAGTCTGAAAGAGAAGTGCTCATTTAGGGAGAAGAGAACAAATAGGTGCGTTGCTGGAAGCTCTGAAGGATGGACTAAAGTTAGTGGTTGAGTTAGTGGTGAGGGGTTTAAATGGAGGTGAGTCAACGTGTTTGTGTGCTTTTAACAAGATGGATAGTTGGATCAAGATGATAGATGATAGATAGATAGATAGATAGATAGATAGATAGATAGATAGATAGATGACAGACAGATAGAAAAGGTCCAAATACAACTGGAGTTTCTGGATTTTGGGTAACTGCATACAACAGAGAAGGCAAAAACAGAGCAACATACTCCCAGGACTCTCTG